>NC_056743.1:222865718-222918218 GCF_019279795.1 Protopterus annectens
AAAGACAGTGCACTAAACACACACAGACACTATAAAAAAAAAAATATATATATATATATATATATATATATATAGGGTCTGCACTGCGGTGGTGGTGCTGTGGTAGCATTGTCGCCTCACAGTAAAACGTTGTTCTGTTCGATTCTCAGCAAAAGCATCTTCTGTGTGGAGACATGCGTGAATGGGTGTACCTTCATTGAAGTTTGTGCGTCAGGGCCGGCAACTCAGCACTTAAAAATCTACTGCCAATCATTAGCGGACTGGAGTTCCACTGTGGTGACCCCTGACCGGGAAAAGCCGAAAGACACAACAACATGTAAGTAAAAGCTTACAATCTCAAACACTTAGAACAGTGATTTCTTTCCAAGGGAAACAAATTTCTGTTCCACAAAAAAAAAAAATAAATTTTAAAACATTACATAAAGTGGGGGGCTTCGACCCCACACCCACTTACTTAAATATACCAACTCCGAGATCACATGACAAAGTAACGGAAGCAGCCAAGCAATTTCTTTCCCAGGGAAACAATTCGCTTATATGCCGTTTCGCTATTATGCCTTTTCGTGCTTTCAGGTTTGATCAAGACGCGTTCGAAAGAATGCGTCTTCAGTCATCTAATAGGACCCCATATATATATATATATATATATATATATATATATATATATATATATATATATATAATGCAGCTATATGTTCTGTTTCCATGCTGACCATAAACCATATACCATGCGCAATGAAAAGTGAGTAATTTGCAATAAGCCAAACTGTACCTGTGAAATGCCTGTGAAAATCTTATGTTTTGTACCTTTGTATAAAGGACCCTTTGTCAGTTCCCATTTTAAACTTTGCACTAGTTTCAAATAATTAGAATATAATTATCAGGTACAAAATGCTCAGATGGTTATTTTACTCTTCAGAATTTCAGTTAACCAGAATTGTGAATTGTAGTGTAGTGCATGTTCTTTTCTCTCTCTCTCTTTGGAAAATATTTGTTCTTAAGCTTTCATGTAAAGGCAAGTGGCAAGCTACATTCTAAGTATGTGTTGATTTCCCCATGCTGAGCAAATGTTACTGACTCCTTGTAGGAGAAATGGTGGACAAATGCACCATGGCAAATCTTGACAGTGAAATGATTACACATGCCAGTATCTAAAAGGCACAATTTGTCCTGTTTTACTTCAATAAACATGCAACACCGAATGACATTTGACGACCTTTATTAAACTTCCATAAATATGATTGTTAACCAATAAATATAAAATTCAACCAAAAACATGACACAGGTTATAATAACATCCATGAAAGAAAAACATAAAATAGCCATAAGGGCAGCTTAACCAACTCACCCTTGATGAGCAGCGCCCCCCACTTGCTCACTTATCTTTGCACTAACAAGGCAGTGTTACCCCACTCACCTTCAATTTATAAAATTACTCCACCATCCAAATAAGCAGTTCAGCTTGCTTATTAACTTATCCAACAGAGCAACCATTCACTTTCCTTCCCATTTTATTGAAATGCACATCCAACACCAGAGGGGTGACAGAAGAAGGCAAGCCTGCCCCTCTTCTCCACCCTCCATCTTCCCAAACTGAAATAACCACAAACCCACTAATAAAAAGAGGGAGGAAGGGAGGGAGGGTAGCAAGTTCATGCCAAAAATGTGACTCCTACCTCAATTACACTTGACAAAACCCTCTAAGGCCATCTCTACCGTTACCTCATTTCCTCCTAAAACATCCCTCCATCCCAGTTATCACTATCCTCCCCTTATTCTCTTAATTCCTGATAACCTATGCATCTAGCCCCACTTGAAGATGTCCCAGGACAAAATCTTTTGTTCCAAACCTCATTTCACTACTTTTTTAGAGTTCTTGATACAACTTTTAAATGGTGATCCCTAGAAGTTCGGGTACACAAAACACTTCTGACTTAGTGATTTAAGAATTTGTTCATAGAACATAGCAAGCACAGCACATGCAGTTTCTGTCATAACCTACTTGCAGTGATAGCAGTATTGTTTTGTCTATTAAACTGTGTAAGACTTTTAATTATGATGTAGCAAATTCAGTAAATGCATATTTCGCATGTCTGTTGCAGTGATTATCCAAAACGGAAACCTTACACCCCCCGAAGTGGAAATGAGTATTATGCTGTATGCCATACTGTTCCTTTGAACTGAGTGCACATAGTTGTGCCTTAAAGGTAGTGTCTCAATTCTTTGTGGAAGTCCAATGCAACAAATGCAGTTTTTTTATCCTAGGACTCTCAGATAAAAACATGCATATGAGTGATTACCTTTGAATTTTAAGTGTGACTCTCTGGTCCTGGCATAATTCCACTTGGAAAACAAGTTGCCTTTTTTGGAAATATACATGACTCTTACTTGTGCTGTGATGAAAATGCAGTGCATCAAATTCTGAACACATCCTGCATTCCTCATCCTAGGAAATAGCACATCAGTACAATTGGAAGCCAAATATAATACAACATTCAGGGCTACAGTAGGGTAGTTAAACGTCTCTGAAACTCTATAGGAGATACTTATGTATAAAAGGACATATATTATTCTACAAGTAAGAGTTTTTATTTCTCCTTTTAGAAACGTTTCTGAGAAATTCACCTAATATGGATATTCAAGCCTTAGGAATTTTAATGCAGCCAACAGTGACTTTATTTGTAACACAAAGTCTCCCTTAGCACAAGGAGTTTTGGTCATGGCATTAATGTAATTACACAAATACAGATTTGCCTGCTGAAATATATATGACTTTTAATTCAGATAGAATAACAACTCAGATATATTCTAGATATGTGCTATATTGCCAGCCCTAAGGAGAAGTCGTGTACCAGTCCTTAATAAAACCAGGTATGATACATATGTCTAACTGTGATGCTAAATTGACAGTGCATACCTATATCTACGAGTCATTATTTCAAAATGCTTTGAGTGTTCTTGACAAATTTTTTAAATGATTGTGCTTATACATTTTGGTACACAGTTCACCTATGTTTGCCAGTCTATCCAGAGAGATTTTAGTACATCATAATGCTGAATCTGGCTGCTCCACGTTGTTCACATCAGAACAGGGAATGTTGCCAAGATGTGTTTGAAGAAGCAGAAACATTGTCTTGTTTGGTAAAATGCATTTGTATATATATATATATATATATATATATATATATATATATATATATATATATATATATATTATCTATTGATATAGATATTTAGTTTTATTTTTTATTTACATTTGTTCATTGGAAAAGTCCAACTGGGCAGATGCCCATTTTCAGTAGTTGCCCAGGGAGAAAAGCTCCACTACAGCCACATGACTATATCTTACTTACAGCACACACAGTTTCATCACATAACAGAGATGATCATTATTTGGTTAACATTTTTTAGAGACCAAGTTTATACAACAGTTTCAAAATATTGATAGAAACATAATAGTAAATTTAGCAGTAAAAGTTATTTTTATCATTAGCAGTAACAATTTTTAGTGTACAGTTAGAAGTTCCATCAGAAGTTATTATAATTAAAAACACTTGTGCAATATAAAGAGAGATGAGAGGTAGAATTATCCTGGTCCAGGGCATTAACAGAGCCAGGTGTTTGCAAAGTGATTTTAAGTTGGGGGTGTTTGCTGCTGATCTGATAGAGTCTGGTAAAGCATTCCACATTTTTGCAATATGACTGAAGTAGAGTAAATCTCCTGCAGTGTTTTTAGTTTTGGTGCCTGTTAGTAAGGTTTTATTGGTAGATCGAAGTGAGCAGTTGTTGGCATAGGGTGGTGTTATATTTTGAATGACTGGTGGCCTATGGGAATAGTAAAGAATTTTGTGAGTCACTGTCAGTTGATTATGAGCAAGTATATGGGGAAGTTCTAACCAGGAAATGTGTTTTAATGACAGTGATGAGTCCTATATTTAGACTCAGTTGCAAACTTTACTATCATGTTATAACATATTTAAAGCATATCAAGGTCTGTTTTCTTAGATTAGTGAGTATGGGAGAGGAGTAGAGGAGGGTTGAAAGGATAGAAGGGTCTAGCAGTAGATATTCTAGTACTGTTAGTTAGGAAATGTTTATTTCTATAAAGGGTTCTGAGTTTTTTGTGTACCTTTTTGACTGTTTGTACTATGTGTTGATCAAATCTCATATTGTTATCAATTACTACTCCCAGTAGTTTGGATTATGTGTCTGGTGTGATTATTGTGTTTCAGAAGCAGTAATGAAAACAGAAGAAGGGGGGTCGGGTCAAAGGCTCTGGTAGGTTGGATGATCATAAGTTTGGTTTTATTTGGATTTAAAATGTGTTGAGCATCAGTGAACCAGGTTTGGATAGCAGTAAATATCTTTGCGTAATGCTTTGGAACTGTTGTATGTTTGGGCAGCACATGTAAGAATTGAATCGCTTGAATATTGGATCAAGGAGGCTGAGAAGTAGCTGTGTTAAGATTATTGGTGAACAGACTGAATAGAAGGGTGCCTAATATGGATCCTTTTGGTACTCCTAATGTGACAGGGAGTTCTTGCAACTATTTCACACAGGTAAGTATATACACTGGACTCTAGATATAGATACAGATATTTATATTTTATTTATTTATTTACATTTGTTAACCGGGTTTGTCCAACTGGGCTTGTGGCCCATTTTCAGTGGACACCCGAGGAGAAAAGCTCCAGTAGTACAATTTTAAACAATATTGATATAATAGCAGTTATAGCAAAAAGATTTGCATATGTTGGGTTACATGCATAAAGTTAAAGTTGCATTAAAAAGAAGCTTAGTAACATAATTTTACATTGATATAGTTCAACAGGTCAACAATAAATTTTTTTTTGTTTGTATAAAATTATGCAAATGCATAGTAGACACATTGGAGAGATAGGTGTAATGAGGTACTAAGAATAGACCTTTTGAGGGTACACAAAGGGAAGGAAGACTAGGTGGGGTCATGGCAAGGGCAGGTCCTGGAATTGAGAAAATAAGCTTTTAGTTCATTTTTAAAGTGTGAGGTGTGGGAGATTGAACGTAAGTCAAGGGGAAGTTTGTTCCAAGCATGGGCAAGGGAGTGTTTGTAGAGTAGTTTGCCTACTGATCTTTTTGGGTGATAGGCATCAAGTAATTGTTGGTTAGAAGTACGGAGGGTCTGGGATGGGATATAGTTGGAAACTAAGGAAGATAGAGATGGCCAGAAGGAGGATTTATAAAGAATAGAGTGCAGCATATGAAATTGATAAGATAGCAGAAATTGGAGAAGTTCAAGTCATTGAAGAGAGTCTAAAGAAATGCAGTGGTGTGAGTTGTATGGGGATGTAGTAATGAATCTGGCTATTTTATGGTATGTCTGTTGGAGTTTGTTTATAGTGGAGGCCTGGATATTGTTAAGAATTGGGGAGGCATATAAGAGAGAGGAGAGGAGGAGTGCCTGTCCCAGGGTAAGTCTAGATTCAGGGGTTAGGAATTTTTTCTTCCGATATAGCAGACCTAGTTTCTGGTTTGTTTTTTTATACACTGGAGCATGTGTAGGTTGAACTTTAGTTCATCATCGTAATGACCCCTAGGAGTTTTGTGTGGGTGTCAGGTTGGATAGATGTATTGTTAGATGATTCAATAAAAAAGGAGGTTTTGTGATGAGAAAGAGAACAGGGAAGGAAAAGTAGGAATTTGGTCTTTTTGGGATTTAGGATCAATAGGTTGTGAGAGAGCCACTGTTCAGTGCATAGAATGGCTTGATGGGTCAGGGAGTGTAGTTCAGGAATGTTATTTGAGATGGATATAAGTGTAGAGTTGTCGGCATACTGAATAAGGGAGGATTTTTTGCATGAGGTGTAAAGATCATTGGTGAAGATGTTAAACAAAAGGGGTCCCAAGATGGAGCCTTGGGGAACACCAGTGGAGATGGGAAGGAAAGGTGAGGAGAATGAGAACCGTTTGACAGATTGCTCCCTGCCAGATAGGTAACTATTAAACCAGGCAAGTGCGGAGGGGGATAGGTGGAGATTTGTGAGTTTGGATAGTAGTAGAGAATGAGAGACAGTATCAAAGGCTTTGGAGAAATCTAGAAAGAAACAGGAAATGAGTTTATTGTTGTCTAGGACCTCTGCAATGATATGAGTGAAGGAGAAGAGGGCAGTGGTGGTGCTGTGGTGAGGATGAAATCCATGTTGGGTAGGGATAAGTAAGCGGTGTGTGAGCAGGTGATTGAGAAGCTGTCTGAATACATTTTTCTAATATCTTGGAGAGGGGGGAACAGAATGGCAATGGATCGGTAGTTTGAGGGGTCAGTGGAGTTTCCACCTTTATGAAGAGGCATAGTAAAGAAAGATTTCCAAAGGGTGGGGACAGTTGATTCCAGAATAGATCGATTAATTAGTAGAGATATAGGATAGGCAATTGAGTCAGCAGCAAGTTTGAGGAATGTAGGAGATAGATTGTCAGTGGAAGGAGAGCAAGGTTTTAGTAGAGATTTGATGTAAGGAATGGAAACTGGCTCAAATTAAAACAAAGTTGTGTTAGGGGACTTGGAGGGGTGGGTGTCAAAATAGAGTTTGGCTTAGAGGTTATCAGATTTTGGATGGAGGAGATAAAGTGTTTATTCAGGAGGGTAGCTGTTTCCTGAGAGGAAGAGTTAGGGTATGGGGAGGGATTAAATGTTTTTTCAGGATAGAGGATGCTGTTGAAAGTTGACCAAAATTTTCAAGGATTGGATTAGTTGTTAAGCTTAGCAGAGCTATAGTATAACTTTTTGTCATTAGTTGTATGTTTTTTTGCAAGGTTCCTCAGTTGCCTGTGTAGAGGTAGTTTTGAGAAGAGTGAGGGTGGGGAGAGAAGAAGAGGGGCCAGGGATGGGATGGATATCTCCATAACAAAGTAGGTTTTTAGTGAGGAGAGAGTGCGTAGTAGATCCTAGATGGAGTTTGTATAGTTTTGACTTAGCTTTGTGGAAAGGTTTACAAAACTGTATTATGGATACTTTTTATAGACTTTGGGTACAGGTAGTATAAAGATTAGGGGAGATAGTATAAGATGAAGTAGTTGGATATATGTTGTATGAGTAAGACGTTGGTGAACATAGGAATGGGTTAGAGAGATTGGAGTGGTAAGAGGTGGAGATAGAGAGAATGAGTAGTAGTGTAGAAGATATTAGAAATTATACAACAAACCCCCCCCCCATTAATATTCCAAAATGTGCACGCTAATTGGTCAGCATGCACATTGTAAATCAGACTTATACTAATGGAAAAAGGTCCGGTAGCCCGGACATTTTCCATTAGTATAAGTCTTTTTTTTACAGCAACAGAGAACGCAAGATCTCCGTTGCTTTTTAGACACTGTCTTGCTATGTTAAAGGAGTTTAACATAGCGAGACAGCTTTTAAAAAAGTAATGGAGATCTTCCTTTCTCTGTTGCTTTTTTTAAAGCTGCCTCACTATGTTAAATAGGTTTAACATGGTGAGGCAACTTTAAAGAAAGCAACAGAGATTCTCCGTTGCTTTTTTTAAAGCTATATCATTGTGTTAAACTCCTTTAACATAGCGAGACACTTTGTAAAAAGCAATGGAGATCTTGCTGTCTCCATTGCTTCCACCCACAGATCTGATGTACTGCACAAGCATATGCATGCGCAGTACATCAGAACTACCACAGAATACCAGACAGTTTCGGAAGGGCAGTATGGAGGCATTATACAATGCCATTATTTAAGAAAAGTAAGTTTTTTTTTTCTTAAATAATGTCATTGTATAATAGCAATAACCCACTTCTCAGTGTGGGTAATGCTGTATTTACACATGGTTGTCTTTGTTTAGCCACTCGGGCTTCACCCTCATGACCAAAGCCCACCAACCATGAGTAAATCCAGCATTACCCACACCCAGGCATGGGTTATTGCTTAAATAATACATGTTGGAATAAAATCAGTGGTATAGAGGAAGTGGTGTTGACAAGATTGACAGATATGTAAGGTGGTTGTGGCAATAGGCAGGAAGTAGAATTGTAGTGGTTAGTGGGACAGGAAAGGGAGGGATAGTTAGGTATAAAGGTAATTGTAATGGGGGTGTGTGGGAATGGGGGTAGGGGAGCGAAGTGAGCCCGAGTGTAGTGAGGGTGAATGGAGCGGGGCTAGCACCCTGGTCAACATGATGTCAGAGAAACAATCAGAAAAAGATAGTGAAAAACTAGCTTGAGAAACAAGGATATAGCGTTTCTAAAGGTATAGTTACCAGAAATAAATAAAAAAGAAATAAAATATGAGCAGAAGTATGCTTACAAAAGGACACTGGCCTCAAGCTACACAAGTAGATTTACTTGAAATAAACCCAGTGCTGTATGGTTAAAATAAGCTACAATAGAGAGGGGCTTTGGAGGGTGGGGGGTCTTACTAGCAGCTAAAAGCAAGGCAAAAAATAAAAAAAACATTAATATGTAAGAGTCTAAAGACAGTAAAATAGGGCAGGTGCACTAACAAAGGCAGTTATGAGTGAGGCTAGAAATGAATTCAGGGAAGGGTAAAGTACAGAACAGGAGAATATATATTTTTTATTATTTTGTGTGAGATTATAATGTTTTAAAGATATAGCCTGTACAAGGTTAAGCTTCCTGATCCTGAATAAGATCTATTCTATCCAAAGTCTATGTTTCCAACTGTGAATAAGATAAGGTAACACACCCTTGATAGAAACAAAGCATAAAATAAAATTCCAGATTTTGCTGTGAAGTTACCGTGCTTGCTTATTATGAAATGCAGCTCTATATCACTCTTTCCGATGAAATGACACATCTTTCAGTGAATTATCTTTGGATACAGAAAGATGCAAAAGGTAGTTTTAATTACTATACTTACAGTCAGGAATTCAGGGCATGAATGTTCAATGCATTAATGTTTACTGCTGAATTTACTCATATCACATTACCTTTGATGTTATGGGGATTTTAGGTCATAGAGTGATTCCAATGACAAATCAAACTATAATTTCTGTAGAAATTTATGTGAGTTTCTTTTCTGATGTTATGGCAGCACAGTAAAAATGTATTATAAACATGTGCAGCATTCTTCACCCCAAGCTGAAGTCATAAACCCATCCCTAATAGAAACAGAGTGCAATGGAGGATTACAAAGTAATGTAACAAAATACCCTTGAATCTTTGTATTTGGTACCTGAAAATTAAAAGTAATATATCAGTACATATTTGAAATGTCTTAATAAAACATTGAGGATATGGCCATAAGCTAGGTCCAAAGTGAACCTAAGAGTGGTATTCTGCTCTGATTTCAATGTAGTTCATTGTTTAACATAAAAGCTTTTAGTCATGCCAAGTTTGAAGTGTCAAAACTATGATTTGGCTGATGAAATATATTTGACTTATAATATGTTAGACTATTACATCAACTAATTAAGTATAAAATGTACATAAGTCATAAATGGTAGCATGCTTACAGCTAATCACAATTTATTGGGCATTTTGACTATAATGTAACAACCATGCTCTACCTATTCTGAAGAAAGTTTAATGTTATGGTCACACACACTTTCTGATGGTCAACCCACTGTGTGCTCATTTTAATAACAGCTTATATAAAAATCAGTCCAGTAGTTTAAGAGAATCTCAGAAAGGCATGTAAATGTTTTATATTTTTATATCATTATGAATGAGTGTCTAATGATTGCTGACATATTAAATAGTATACTTCTCCATTTTCTCCAACATATTTTAAATATTATCACTACTTTTATTTATATCAGCCACATAATTTGCTACAAATGTAAGTGCAACAATAACCTTAGATATAAACTGTTAAAATTTCTAGCCACTGAATTCTTTAAAACATTACAACAAAGGCTTATAAAGTGTTAAACGGGATTCAGGTCTAGTTCTATGCTCTTCTCACCAAAGCAAAATAATTAGCAAACATTAATAAATAATATTTAATTTGAAATGCTATCAGGATCTCAATGTAAAACAAAAAAGTCACTATGAAATGTATAAATAATGTCAGACACACAGCAAATAATCTTAAATTTCCAAATAACAAAGCACTGTGTCAACACTTTCTGCTGTTTCTATTTCAAAAGAATGCTATTTGGTGAGTAAATGGGACAATTTCTAATTTTAGGGCTTTGTTCATGATCTAGAGAGCAAATGAAACAGTTCACTAGTCTTGATGCTGTGATCATGATTTGTTGAGTAAATGGAGCTGCTCACTCATGCTGGGTATGTGGTCATTAATGAAGAGAAAGTGACCAGTTGATGGTTGTGGTGGCATTGTGTGGTAATGTGTTGAGAAATGAGTCATATGGTAAAGATTTCAATATACTGGTAAGATCTTGTCATCATCCGTAATGATGGCCTGAAGCTCTGTATATTAACTGAAAGGGTGAGGCAACAACTACAAAGAGCAGAAATGAGGTTCATTGCCAGACTATCATTGTTCTCTCTCTGTGGTAGGCTGAGGATTTCTGCAATCTTTGTAGATTTTAGAGCAAATGTATTACTTTTCAGGCTTGGAAAAAGATGTCTCCCATAAAAAATGGTAACATGAATGGCCCACTTATGGCAGGTCAATTGATATACCCAATACATATTTGAGGACTACGTATCTCGCTTTACTTGAAAATGCTTGGGAATCCCACAAGGCAAGCAGGCTATTCTTACTGGACAGCAGCCTGCTGTATCCTGCTCAACTGGCTATAACCATAGCAAACATCAGGAAAAGCTATTTAGAAAATAGATAGCTAGATGGATGTTTCATATCCTACACTCATATATTGTATAAAACAAATCTTTATCATAGTGAAACTGGATTAAACAAAACTGAAGTTAGATAACTGAGTTTTTGTGTCAATTTGCTTATTGCCCAATACTGGAAAAACTTGATAAAATTCCTAACATATACATTGAACATAGTTTAATGACCAGCCAGTTGACATTAGTCAAACAATATAGGCAATGGCCTCTTCCTTAGCACTGTTTTCAAAAATAATGATGAGTAATTCTTTCTTTGTTGGCTCACGGTCATCATTATCTTCTTTTGGCTGTTCCTGTTAGGGGTCGCCACAGCAGATCATCTATTTCCATTTCTTCCTGTCCTCTGCCACACAAACCACCTGCATGTCCTATCTCACCACATCCATAAACCTTACCTTAGGCCTTCCTCTTTTCCTGTTACCTGGTAGTTTCATCCTTAGAATCTTTTTCCCAGTATACTCAGCATCCCTCCTCAGCACATGTCCAAACCAATGTAATCTTGCCTTTCTGGATTTGTCTCCAAACCTTCCAACCTGGACTGACCCTCTAATATACTTATTTCTAATCCTGTCCACCCTCGTCACACCCAGTGCAAATCTTAACATCTTTTACTCTGCCACATCCAGCTCTGACTCCTGCCTTTTTGTCAATGCCACTGTCTCCAACCCATATAACATAGCTGGTCTCACTACCCTCTTCTAGACCTTCCCTTTCACTCTTACTGGTACTCGCCTTTCACAAATCACTCCTGACACTCTTTTCCACCCACTCCATCCTGCCTGTACTCTCTTCTTCACCTCTCTTTAACACTCACCATTACTTTAAACTGTTGATCCCAAGTACTTAAACTCATCAACCTTCACCACTTCTACTCCTTGCATCCTCACCATTCCTCTATCCTCCCTCTCATTCACACACATATATTCCATCTTAGTCCTGCTGACCTTCATTCCTCTTCTCTCTAGAGCATATCTCCATCTCTTCAGGATCTCCACCTGTTCCCTACATTCCCTACTCTCACTACGGATCACAATGTCATCTGAAAACATCATATTCCACGGGGACTCCTGTCTGATTTCGTCTGTCAACCTGTCCATTACCATTGCAAATAAGAAAGGGCTCAGAGCTGATCCGTGATGCAATCCCACCTCCACCTTAAATGCATCTGTCACTCCCACCGCAGATCTCACCACTGTCACACTACTCTCATACATATCCTGTACCACTCTTACATACTTCTCTGACACTCCCGACTTTCTCATACAATACCACAACTTCCCTGTAGGCACCCTGTCATATGCTTTCTCTAAGTCTACAAAAATACAATGCAACTCCTTCTGACCTTCTCTGTACTTCTCCATCAACACTCAGAGCAAACATCACATCTGTAGTGCTCTTTCCTGGCATGGAACCATACTGCTGATCACTAATCATCACATCCCTCCTTAACCTAGCTTCTACTACTCTTTCCCATAACTTCATGCTGTGACAGGTCAGTTTAATCCCTCTGTCATTACTACAGCTCTGCACATCACCCTTATTCTTAAAAATCGGTACCAAAACACTTTTTTCTCCATTCCTCAGGCATCCTCTCACTTTCCAAAATTTCATTAAACAATCTGGTTAGAAACTCCACTGCTATTTCACCTAAACACCTCCATGCTTCCACAGGTATGTCATCTTCCTCACGATATGGCTTACAATTTGTATTCAGCATATTGTACCTCATGGCAAGTGTCATTACCTCTCTCATTAGTGTAAACTACTTCCAAAACTAAAACTTTAAAGGAATAACTGTTGTAATAGGCAGCAGTATTTTTGTAAAATCCATTATTAATGTTCTCCCTTAGAAATAACACTCAAATTTAACTTTAAAGATGTATACAGTTTTGCTACATGAACAGCATAATACTTGGCTCATTCATCCAAATAAATAACCTTTGCAATGCAGCAATTAGCATGCTGACTTAAAATAAATTATTTTTTGTAAGTGGATGAGTATAGATAATTGTGATAGTGTCTCCAGTCATGACCACAATATTATGTTTTTGAGACATACCAAGAAATTCACCTTGAGAGCAAAGCTTGAGACATGAATCTTGACATCCATGTCAAGAACACATAATGGATGGTTACTATCAGAGACCTGATCATAACATTTTGTAGTACATTGAGCTTCGCCTTAGTGGAAAAGAAAGATGTAAAAGACGTTGTGAGTACTGTTAAAAAGACAATGCTGCACGCCTTACCTTAGATAATGAAAATCGGCATCCAATTACTAGCACAGACAACGGGCAGAAAGATGGCTGTAATTCTGCTGCTGTCATTTGCTGGCCAGTACTGGCAAGTTTTGCTGCCTAATGCAATACCCAAACTAGATAGTTTAAACAGGGCACTTAACATTGGTTAAGATACAGTCTTGCACTACAGAGGTGCTTAACTGGTTTGTATTTTTCATTATATCAGAGCATAATCACCACAGTCCATGTACTACAAAATAAATCACAAACGTATCAACTGGGAGATTTAAAAGTGCCTTTCTTAATAATAATAATATATTTTTGGGTATGTGAGCTACTCTGACAAAGATTAACCTTTCAATTGTCTTACAAAGAAACCTGTGATTGATTTACAATTTCAGAAGAAACTTAAAATGTACTGAATTTTTTATATAGCAATCCTAATCCTTTTAACAGGCAAGGGATAACAATCACATATTTAGGGCAATAATGAAACCAGTATATTCCTTCACTTTTGTTAAAGAAGACAAAATTTGATTGGGCTAAAGGATCTGATATTATGGATTCACTTTATAAGCTCGAATTTTAGAATCTCGAGCCCATAAAGTGGAAAATCCAAATACCCAAAACCACAAAACCATGAAACCCTGAAACACGAAACCACGAAATTCAAACTCCCGAAACCACAAAATCTCGAAAACACACATTACACACTACTCAAAACATACAAACACAGACACACACATCTCCCAACACTGTTAAAATCCAATACAACACACATACATGCACATAAAAATAAACAAACACACACACTTACCCTTATTATATGCAAGGGGACAAGCCCCCCTGCACCCCCCACACCTCCCGACTTAAATATTCTAACTCCAAGGTTGCACTACATACACACACACATGAAACACCACCACACAAACTACATTCCTCTCGCACACACACACATCACAATAACAACACACACTACAGCCCCTACCCAACACCCTTAAACATAAACACTTACCTGAATCCATGAACACAGCACAACAGCAGAACCGAGACCGACATTCGAGATTTTGAATTTCGCACTTCTGGGGTTGCGATGTTCCAATCTTTCCACTTTATGGGCTCAAGATTCTGAAATTCGATATTTCAGGATTTCGAGCTTATAAAGTGCTTCCGATATTATACATTGCATGCTTTCTGATACAAGCACAAAACCACATTTTTTCTACTTTGCAACAATAACAAGCTATTCTAAATTGACATATACTCCAGCATTTAATTTTACAAATAGAACTTCAGTAATAGTAATATATCTTAAGAAGGAAAATAAGAATGTAATGCCAGTAGAAATGTTATTATTTCTATGTAGGTGTGAATTTCATTTGTCACAATGCAATTCATAAAATATATGAGATTTCACAGAGGAAAAGCAATTTTATACATTTTGAAATACTTGTGAAATGGTACTTCATCCAAGCAAAAAGAAAAAAAATTGGTAACTCAGAAGCATTTTTAAATTTCAAACATCATTTGAGGATTGTATAGATGCCTAGGGAATAAAAAAGTAAGAGAGGTTATTCCTTGCATGATTTCTCAGTCCATTGAGTGTGGTTATTCATCTGTGCATAACAAATATAAAGTTTATTTGTTCTCTGTAATGTTTTGGGTAAGTGTGGAGAGGATATACATTTTCAACTGCTCATACCATTTCAGTAATGCTCTTCTGGCTTAAATTATACATACTCGGTACTTTAATCAGAGTCAAAATACAAAAATACTGTACTGTTTGAGAAAGAAAGTCAGCATTCCTGAAATAATACTCAAAATGATTAGAGTGCAGTGAATATATGATATTCTCTGTTTCACAAAAGTGATGTTGTAGTACCTTTAACACTCAATAATATGTTAAACAAACAAATGCACAAACAAGAAAACAAATAAAATGTTGCAGCAATGGGCAAGTAAATTCTATGACATCACAGTATTAATTTGCATTATTCAACAGTTTATTGCTGTTTCTGCTGCTAAAATGCAAAGCTGACAGTTTATTTAGAAATATTTCATAAATTCTGAAGCTGATTATATAAAAGTGATAAGTTTCATCTGACATGACTATGTATATGGCACAGCAGAATAATTAAAAACTCTGAATTTAAGGTCAAGTCTTCATTGCCTATACTTCAAGATATGCCTCCAAAGCACTTCTGACAGTTTACAAAAGACTGGTTCCATAATGAACTGCATGGATAGTGAGTCTTTTAAGATGATAAAAGGAAATTACATGAGTATTTTAAATAATACAGTTTGATGCGAAAAGTAGAAGACGGGTAAATGCTCTGACAAATTTCCTCTAAAAGTATAAATACTACCTCAGGTCTCCCCTGAAAAGAGGCTACTAGCATAGAGGACTAACCCTGTCAACAAAGTATAAATAAATCAGATAAAATAAAATAAATACATTTATGCTCCCTGTTCCTAAGTTCAGAAAGTTTCTTTTGTCTGTCACTGTCTCTACCTGCCTAAGACTTTATACTCACAGTACACAGGTGAAGCGCATCTGAGAAGATGAACAGTAACAGCACACCCTGCTGTTCATGAACTTTTGTGTTTTAGAGTAACACAAAGGATATATCTACAGTTGGAAGATATTTAGTTGCTTGAGAGTCGGTTGCCCAAGGGACATGATGCTGACAAATAAAACAAGGATTACTGTTTTCAATAAGAAATCATTGCCGGCACAGTTTCTAAGAGTATTTATCAGCAATGATTCTCCAGTTATGAAAGCGTTCTCCCTTCTGCATGTTTATGTAACTTTGAAATTGGTGTGTGTGTGTGTGTGTGTGTGTGTGTGTGCGTGTGCGTGTGCGTGTGCGTGTGTGTGTGTGTGTGTGTGTGTGTGTGTGTGTGTGTGTGTGTGTATACGCACTCCCCACACTGAGGTGGCAAACGATGTTTGCTGTTGGAAGTTTTGCCCTTTTTCTGTTTAAGGCATTTATGTTTGCCATTTTAGTACCTCAGCATCTTGAGTGTCACTTGAAGTTTCAAGTAAAACAAAGGCAGATGAACTATGCATATTATTAAGGCTTGTTTTAAAATAATGTGTGGCATGTATATTACCTATGTCAGATGGTGATGCAATAATGTCTGATAAAACAAGTACAAGACTTTAAAAGAACGTTTTAAAGATGCATTTGGTACTTGATGCAGCTTCATTGTCTGCTGCACAGAAGAACGGACTGCCAATAAAATTAATTCAATAGAATATTATCTTACAATACTATTTCTTGTTAGCATAAAAGGTAGAGGGAGCAAAAATATATTAATAGTTTCCTTACATACACGCTTTTTAGAATAAGTTGTAAGCCATATTTAAAGTTTTCAATCTATGAGAATTGACATTATCCTGTTCTCTTGGAATTATTAATATTTTCATACCTGAACTGCCATTTATGAGATATACCAGAATGCAGATTTCCTGCATTGTTTTATAACTACCAAAGGGCAATATCTGCTCATTTTACTGTACCTAAAACGAACAAGTGAATATTACTAAATCAAGATACTTTATGAAACTGCAGTGTAACACCATCTGGTATTCTACTATCTGTAGTATATACATAATTTAAACTACAGTCACAAATCATCTGTTATGTATTTTCCGTTGTGCCCTCCTTTAAATTTCAAAGATTTGGGTAAAACTGTAGGCCATATGATTTTAATTAAGTTCTTAGCCACCAGTAAGTCTTTCGGCTTTTCCCGGTTAGGAGTCGCCACTCCAGTCCGCTAATGATTGGCAGTGGATTTTTACAGTGCCAAGTTGCCAGCCCGACACCCAACCTTCATAGAAGGCACCAACCAATCCTAATTGCAGACACCAGTTCCCCTTAGCTCGAACAAACGAGTATCACACAGCTA
Source organism: Protopterus annectens (assembly GCF_019279795.1). Taxonomy (NCBI): domain Eukaryota; kingdom Metazoa; phylum Chordata; order Ceratodontiformes; family Protopteridae; genus Protopterus; species Protopterus annectens. The sequence goes on from NC_056743.1 coordinate 222,882,633, forward strand.
GATACCAGCAATCTTCCTTTATTCCACAAAAAACGAACAATGTAGTGAAAATAGAACACAGAGATCTCAGTACATCCAGGTGACATCCAGGTTAAGCGCTTTCATCTGATAACACAGACTTCCTCAGAACCAATTGATAACACGTTAATAGCTCCTTATATATCAAAATTTTGGCGCCAAAAATTAATTAATTGATAGTTTAATTTCATATATAAAATAATAATTTAATTTCATATATAAATTATATAGTGTGTAAATATAATAAATATGATGGATGATGTAAATGCTATATCCATATAATAATATATTACAAATGAATTGGTGTAACTTAATAACATACACATATAAAATATAAAAACACTGAAACACTACATTTTAAAATTCAGGGTGCATGCACTTGAAGCCATCCATTTTTTACGAATTCTTGTATGAATGCAATATGTATACCATGCTTGGAATCAAAACTATCTAAAATATAAATATTACTACATTCAAGATCCCCTATATGAATCACAGAAACAAATATTTGATTTAAAAAATATTTGATTTAAAAATATTTGTATAAAAACATGATCTAAAATGATTATCTAATCTAAAATTAAAAATGGTTTTAAACTAATATACTCATTTAGCCCTGGATACGTTGTGGCATCACAACAAATCTGCCACTTACTCTCCAGTGCTCCAAGGTACGCTTTCCAATTCCCAGTACCTACTGACGTGTCAACTTGATCTATGATAGCAAAGCTGAACTTGTGTTCTTTCCCTTTATCTATTACATGTTTACTAAGGGCATTTTTTACATCACCTTTACTAATTTTATATATGTGTTCATAGATGCGAGTTTTAAGCCTTCTCTCGGTTTTGCCTACGTAGTATGCAGGGCACCGTGAGCAGGTGGCAAGATAAACCACCTTTTGTGTATTACAATTCCTTACTCTACATCTACAAATAGTTTTAATAATATTATCCAATTTGATGGACTTGTTCTCATTGATGTATTTACACTGTCCACATGTTCCACACTTACTCGTACCCCTTTTTTTATTATTATTATTATTCACAGTTTTATTTTTGTGCACCCCACTTTCCAATATTTTCTTTAAATTGTTAGAGGTTTTGAACACAGACACAACATCTCCTGTCCCTTCACCACTTGATAATAAATCCTAATGTCTATGGACAATTTCCTTAACCAAATTGGTATAGGTGTTATACATGATGACACAAACTCTCCTATCTTGAAACTTCTTCACCATTTTACTATCAAACCTAACCTTCCCTAAAAGTGGGGGATATTTTGTACCCCACTGTTGTTTTACATATTTGACAACATCATCTAGCATTCTTATGGGGTACCCTCTATCAACAAAGAGATTGTATATGATATCCAGTTCATTGTTCATGTAATCCCAAGTTGAAGACATACGGGCTGCTCTGATACACTGCCCTTTTACAACATTTTTAAATATATGAGGTGGATGGCTACTACCATATTGGATATAATCATTAGAAAACGTGGGTTTTCTATACAATTTGGAAACAAAACCATCACCATCGTTACTAATGTAAGTGTCCAAATATGCTATTCCTTCAGTACCTGTTTGATGTGTAAATTTCAGGAATTCTGTGGTATTGTTAATGTATGTAATAAAGTCAGGAATGAGATCACTCGGTCCCTTCCAGATAATAAATAAATCATCCAAGAATCTGGAATATAAGGTTATATACTTATAATATTCACTGGGAAAAACATGTACATTCTCCCACTCTAACATTACCAGGTTGGCAAATATGGGTGCACAAGATGCACCCATGGCAACCCCTCTGGTTTGTCTGAAATATTCTCCTTGAAACTGTATATAGTTATGGTCTAATATTAGTCCCATCATGTCTAATATAAGATTAATCCTATCCCAATTCAACCCGGAATATTTACGCAAACTGCTACAAAAATATTCCAGACTAGTAGATGTGGGAATACAGGAAAAAAGATCTTTTACATCAACAGTAATAAATGTGGTATCCTCTCCCCAAACTTCCGGAGTTAGCTTACTTAAAAAATCCCAGGAGTCCTTAATTAGATGAGGGACATTGGCATATATATGCTTGGTCCACTGATCTATAGTAACACCTAAACTAAAGGTTTTAAACTGAGAACCTGAAATGATGGGTCGAAATGGGGGTTTTTCCAAACATTTATGGATCTTGGGTATTCCAACTATATTTGCCATCCGAGGGTACTCATTCCTGATGAAATTATACAACTCATTGTTGATACGGTTGTCCAGAAGGTACTCTTCAATAGCCAAGTCTATTCTCCTATATCCTATGTTGATTTGGTTGAGAGACACCTCCTCATAATTTCCAGAACTAAACAAAATCTCATGTATTTCTTTGTGGTACTGATGGGAATCAAATATGATAATACCTCCGCCCTTGTCGGGCTTCATAATCCTAATGTTTTTATTCAATATTATTACATTTAAAATTTTTCTCTCCTCTTCCAATAAATTATCACAAAAGTTTTGTTAGAGGTTTTTATTAATCCTAATGTTTTTGTATAACTGATATATTTCCCTACATACCACTTTCTCATAAACTGCTACTTGAGGATTAGTTGTAGGGATATACGAACTTTTCTTCGTCAGCCTCTGTTGATTCTCATTCTATTCATTCTTTTTGTCATTAAATTGAACAGCCAAATTCAATCTACGACAAAATAATTTAATTTCTTTGATAGTGTCGAATAAGTTAAAATGTGCTGTGGGAACGTATTTCATTCCCTTGCTGAATAAGGTGAAAAATTCTGGTGCTATCTTAATATCTGTATAATTATACACCTTGAAACCACTGTATGTGTGTATCTTGGGTAGGGTACTATCTGTTACTTCAATATTGTTAGTAGTGGACATGGTCTCTGGTTCACATGCATAAGTTGATAGAACTACCCTTGCTATCTGTTAGTTAGATTCCGAAGTGGGTTTCTCACTATTGTCAAAATTTACTGTCTCCTTTGATGTATCTTTGGGGCTGGATAAAATCTCCCCCCTTGAAAATTTGTATCCACATTGTGTCCATGGTTTCTACCTCTTCCTGTGATATGATGTTGGTCGAATGTGTTGTCATCTTCGCCTTTATATTGTGGCCATATATACGCCCTTCCTATCTTATACAATTCCATATCCCTTTCAAACTTACTCACCTTCCTATTGTAAACACTGTTGGCCCTATTGTTTGCTGTGTAAAATTGCTTTGAATATAAATCCTTCCACTGTTTAAAATCACAGTCATGTATTATGTCATCATTTAACACTTCAAGTTCATCAAATAATATAGCTATCTTCTCATCATTAAGTTGCATAAGCATTTTCATGTACATACAGCCAAAATTGTCAAACATTTTATTGAATTCCTGCATTACTGATTTCTTGTATATTATACCCGAAGGCAGTTTGAAAAAGCCTAAGCCCTTAGGAACTATTTGTGCTTTTGTACATTTATCCAAATATGCATTGTCAATTTTGGCGCTTTTTAATTGTATCAATTTTTTGCCCAGCATATTAATTTTAGTTTTTATACTATCTGCGCTAATACTAGATATATTTCTACTCCATATTCTTTTGTGTTCAACATTGACAGTGAAATCATAATCATCTGTTACAAATTCATTAATAGCATCACTAAAATTGTTCCCAATAACCTTATTACTACCAGTAACACTTTTATTGACATACTGCCCAGTGTTCAATCTCCTGTTGAACCCATTACTAGGGCTGGGAATAGTTTTTTTGTTAACAGTACCTTTATTATTGTCCAAACCTCTGCCGGTAATATTTGAGTACGTTTTTACATTGTCCCTCTGCTTGGGTCTCGCTCCAACTCGTAATTTTTCCTCCGAATGATGAAACTATATAGTGTGTAAATATAATAAATGAAGTAAATGCTATATCCTTATAATAATATATTACAAATGAATTGGTGTAACTTAATAACATACACATATAAAATATAAAAACACTGAAACACTACATTTTAAAATTCAGGGTGCATGCACTTGAATCCATCCAATTTTTTAAGAATTCTTGTATGAATGCAATATGTATACCATGCCTGGAATCAAAACTATCTAAAATATAACATATATATATATATATAAATATTACTACATACAAGATCCCCTATATGATATACACACACTATATAATTTATATATGAAATTAAATTATTTTATATATGAAATTAAACTATCAATTAATTAATTTTTGGCGCCAAAATTTTGATATATAAGGAGCTATTAACGTGTTATCAATTGGTTCTAAGGAAGTCTGTGTTATCAGATGAAAGCGCTTAACCTGAATGTCACCTGGATGTACTGAGATCTCTGTGTTCTATTTTCACTACATTGTTTGTTTTTTGTGGAATAAAGGAAGATTGCTGGTATCTAGCAGTGTGATACTCGTCTGTTCGAGCTAAGGGGAACTGGTGTCTGCAATTAGGATTGGTTGGTACATTTCTTACTTTACTTCTGTGTTGTGACATGGCAGACACAGCACCATCTGAGGCTTCATTGAGCAGAGAGGAATTCACCACCTTGCATGCGGAAGTCACCACGCTTCAGGCGGATGTCAACAAACTTTTGGATCTAGTTGGCAAGTTAGCAGACTCTGTGCAGTTTGGCACTCGTACAGCTGCACCACTGACCTCCGAACACACCGGAGGTACACCTGCATATGTAGCAGAAAGGATTATGCTCAATAGTCAAGGTGAGATACCCAACGGACAAGCGGAAGCTTGCGAGTTAAAAACACCAGTGATGAACTTGGATATCAAAGAAACTAATGACAATGGGCTATCGGAGGCTGAATTTACCTTTGATTTCAGCCTGTTTCATCATTCGGAGGAAAAATTACGAGTTGGAGTGAGACCCAAGCAGAGGGACAATGTAAAAACATACTCAAATATTACCGGCAGAGGTTTGGACAATAATAAAGGTAGTGTTAACAAAAAAACTATTCCCAGCCCTAGTAATGGGTTCAACAGGAGATTGAACACCGGGCAGTATGTCAATAAAAGTGTTACTGGTAGTAATAAGGTTATTGGGAACAATTTTAGCGATGCTATTAATGAATTTGTAACAGATGATTATGATTTCACTGTCAATGTTGAACACAAAAGAATATGAAGTAGAAATATGTCTAGTATTGGCGCAGATAGTATAAAAACTAAAATTAATATGCTGGGCAAAAAATTGATACAATTAAAAAGCGCCAAAATTGACAATGCATATTTGGATAAATGTACAAAAGCACAAATAGTTCCTAAGGGCTTACGCTTTTTCAAACTGCCTTTGGGTATAATATACAAGAAATCAGTAATGCAGGAATTCAATAAAATGTTTGACAATTTTGGCTGTATGTACATGAAAATGCTTATGCAACTTAATGATGAGAAGATAGCTATATTATTTGATGAACTTGAAGTGTTAAATGATGACATAATACATGATTGTGATTTTGAACAGTGGAAGAATTTATATTCAAAGCAATTTTACACAGCAAACAATAGGGCCAACAGTGTTTACAATAGGAAGGTGAGTAAGTTTGAAAGGGATATGGAATTGTATAAGATAGGAAGGGCGTATATATGGCCACAATATAAAGGCGAAGATGACAACACCTTCGACCAACATCATATCACAGGAAGAGGTAGAAACCATGGACACAATGTGGATACAAATTTTCAAGGGGGGAGATTTTATCCAGCCCCAAAGATACATCAAAGGAGACAGTAAGTTTTGACAATAGTGAGAAACCCACTTCGGAATCTAACTCACAGATAGCAAGGGTAGTTCTATCAACTTATGCATGTGAACCAGAGACCATGTCCACTACTAACAATATTGAAGTAACAGATAGTACCCTACCCAAGATACACACATACAGTGGTTTCAAGGTGTATAATTATACAGATATTAAGATAGCACCAGAATTTTTCACCTTATTCAGCAAGGGAATGAAGTACGTTCCCACAGCACATTTTAACTTATTCGACACTATCAAAGAAATTAAATTATTTTGTCGTAGATTGAATTTGGCTGTTCAATTTAATGACAAAAAGAATGAATAGAATGAGAATCAACAGAGGCTCACGAAGAAAAGTTCGTATATCCCTACAACTAATCCTCAAGTAGCAGTTTATGAGAAAGTGGTATGTAGGGAAATATATCAGTTATACAAAAACATTAGGATTAATAAAAACCTCCAACAAAACTTTTGTGATAATTTATTGGAAGAGGAGAGAAACATTTTAAATGTAATAATATTGAATAAAAACATTAGGATTATGAAGCCCGACAAGGGTGGAGGTATTATCATATTTGATTCCCATCAGTACCACAAAGAAATACATGAGATTTTGTTTAGTTCTGGAAATTATGAGGAGGTGTCTCTCAACCAAATCAACATAGGATATAGGAGAATAGACTTGGCTATTGAAGAGTACCTTCTGGACAACCGTATCAACAATGAGTTGTATAATTTCATCAGGAATGAGTACACTCAGATGGCAAATATAGTTGGAATACCCAAGATCCATAAATGTTTGGAAAAACCCCCATTTTGACCCAACATTTCAGGTTCTCAGTCTAAAACCTTTAGTTTAGGTGTTACTATACATCAGTGGACCAAGCATATATATGTCAATGTCCCTCATCTAATTAAGGACTCCTGGGATTTTTTAAGTAAGCTAACTCCAGAAGTTTGGGGAGAGGATATCACATTTATTACTGTTGATGTAAAAGATCTTTTTTCCTGTATTCCCACATCTACTGGTCTGGAATATTTTTGTAGCAGTTTGCGTAAATATTCCGGGTTGAGTTGGGATAGGATTAATCTTATATTAGACATGATGGGACTAATATTAGACCATAACTATATACAGTTTCAAGGAGAATATTTCAGACAAACCAGAGGGGTTGCCATGGGTGCATCTTGTGCACCCATATTTGACAACCTGGTAATGTTAGAGTGGGAGAATGTACATGTTTTTCCCAGTGAATATTATATGTATATAAACTTATATTCCAGATTCTTGGACGATTTATTTATTATCTGGATGGGACCGAGTGATCTCATTCCTGAATTTATTTGGACACTTACATTAGTAACGATGGTGATGGTTTTGTTTTCAAATTGTATAGAAAACCTACATTTTCTAATGATTATATCCAATATGGTAGTAGCCATCCACCTCATATATTTAAAAATGTTGTAAAAGGGCAGTGTATCAGAGCAGCCCGTATGTCTTCAACAGTGCAGACTAGAGAGGTTGTTGACTGCAACTGAGCTACAAAATATAAGTATCTTGATTTTTTTTGATTATTTTTACAGATTACTGTTTTTACAATTTAATATATATAAAGCACTTTGTCTATTCAGTATCTTCACAAATCCTTATCTGTTTAAAAACTTTCATTTGTCTCTGTAGTGCTTGCTGTCTTGTAGGCTATTGTGTAAACTGAAACATCTCCTCTGTGTAATTATCTCTTGGCTAGTGGGGGCTGGTTCATTTGTGTTCTTGTAAAAAAAAAAAAAAAAAAGTTTCTGTCTTTTGCACACAGTGCAGACTAGAGAGGTTGTTGACTGCAACTGAGCTACAAAATATAAGTATCTTGATTTTTTTTAATTATTTTTAGAGATTACTGTTTTTACAATTTAATATATATAAAGCACTTTGTCTATTCAGTATCTTCACAAATCCTTATCTGTTTAAAAACTTTCATTTGTCTCTGTAGTGCTTGCTGTCTTGTAGGCTATTATGTAAACTGAAACATCTCCTCTGTGTAATTATCTCTTGGCTAGTGGGGGCTGGTTCTTTTGTGTTCTTGTAAAAAAAAAAAAGTTTCTGTCTTTTGCACACAGTGCAGACTAGAGAGGTTGTTGACTGCAACTGAGCTACAAAATATAAGTATCTTGATTTTTTTAGATTATTTTTACACATTACTGTTTTTACAATTTAATATATATAAAGCACTTTGTCTATTAAGTATCTTCACAAATCCTTATCTGTTTAAAAACTTTCATTTGGCTCTGTAGTGCTTGCTGTCTTGTAGGCTATTGTGTAAACTGAAACATCTCCTCTGTGTAATTATCTCTTGGCTAGTGGGGGCTGGTTCTTTTGTGTTCTTGTAAAAAAAAATTTTCTGTCTTTTGCACACAGTGCAGACTAGAGAGGTTGTTGACTGCAACTGAGCTACAAAATATAAGTATCTTGATTTTTTGATTATTTTTACAGATTACTGTTTTACAATTTAATATATATAAAGCACTTTGTCTATTCAGTATCTTCACAAATCCTTATCTGTTTAAAAACTTTCATTTGTCTCTGTAGTGCTTGCTGTCTTGTAGGCTATTGTGTAAACTGAAACATCTCCTCTGTGTAATTATCTCTTGGCTAGTGGGGGCTGGTTCTTTTGTGTTCTTGTAAAAAAAAAAAAAAAAAAAAGTTTCTGTCTTTTGCACACAGTGCAGACTAGAGAGGTTGTTGACTGCAACTGAGCTACAAAATATAAGTATCTTGATTTTTTTTGATTATTTTTACAGATTACTGTTTTTACAATTTAATATATATAAAGCACTTTGTCTATTCAGTATCTTCACAAATCCTTATCTGTTTAAAAACTTTCATTTGTCTCTGTAGTGCTTGCTGTCTTGTAGGCTATTGTGTAAACTGAAACATATCCTCTGTGCAATTATCTCTTGGCTAGTGGGGGCTGGTTCTTTTGTGTTCTTGTAAAAAAAAAAAAAGTTTCTGTCTTTTGCACACAGTGCAGACTGGAGAGTTTGTTGACTGCAACTGAACTACAAAATATAAGTATCTTGATTTTTTTAGATTATTTTACAGATTACTGTTTTTACAATTTAATATATATAAAGCACTTTGTCTATTCAGTATCTTCACAAATCCTTATCTGTTTAAAATCTTTCATTTGTCTTTGTAGTGCTTGCTGTCTTGTAGGCTATTGTGTAAACTGAAACATCTCCTCTGTGTAATTATCTCTTGGCTAGTGGGGGCTGGTTCTTTTGTGTTCTTGTAAAAAAAAAGTTTCTGTCTTTTGCACACAGTGCAGACTAGAGAGGTTGTTGACTGCAACTGAGCTACAAAATATAAGTGTCTTGATTTGTTTTGATTATTTTTACAGATTACTGTTTTTACAATTTAATATATATAAAGCACTTTGTCTATTCAGTATCTTCACAAATCCTTATCTGTTTAAAAACTTTCATTTGTCTCTGTAGTGCTTGCTGTCTTGTAGGCTATTGTGTAAACTGAAACATCTCCTCTCTGTAATTATCTCTTGGCTAGTGGGGGATGTTTTTTTTGTGTTCTTGTAAAAAAAAAAAAAAAGTTTCTGTCTTTTGCACACAGTGCAGACTAGAGAGGTTGTTGACTGCAACTGAGCTACAAAATATAAGTATCTTGAGTTTTTTTAATTATTTTTACAGATTACTGTTTTTACAATTTAATATATATAAAGCACTTTGTCTAGTCAGTATCTTCACAAATCCTTATCTGTTTAAAAACTTTCATTTGTCTCTGTAGTGCTTGCTGTCTTGTAGGCTATTGTGTAAACTGAAACATCTCCTCTGTGTAATTATCTCTTGGCTAGTGGGGGCTGGTTCTTTTGTGTTCTTGTAAAAAAAAAAAAAAAAGTTTCTGTCTTTTGCACACAGTGCAGACTAGAGAGGTTGTTGACTGCAACTGAGCTACAAAATATAAGTATCTTGATTTGTTTTGATTATTTTTACAGATTACTGTTTTTACAATTTAATATATATAAAGCACTTTGTCTATTCAGTATCTTCACAAATCCTTATCTGTTTAAAAACTTTCATTTGTATCTGTAGTGCTTGCTGTCTTGTAGGCTATTGTGTAAACTGAAACATCTCCTCTGTGTAATTATCTCTTGGCTAGTGGGGGCTGGTTCTTTTGTGTTCATGTAAAAAAAAAAAGTTTCTGTCTTTTGCACACAGTGCAGACTAGAGAGGTTGTTGACTGCAACTGAGCTACAAAATATAAGTATCTTGATTTTTTTAGATTATTTTACAGATTACTGTTTTTACAATTTAATATATATAAAGCACTTTTCTATTCAGTATCTTCACAAATCCTTATCTGTTTAAAAACTTTCATTTGTCTTTGTAGTGCTTGCTGTCTTGTAGGCTATTGTGTAAACTGAAACATCTCCTCTGTGTAATTATCTCTTGGCTAGTGGGGGCTGGTTCTTTTGTGTTCTTGTAAAAAAAAAAAGTTTCTGTCTTTTGCACACAGTGCAGACTAGAGAGGTTGTTGACTGCAACTGAGCTACAAAATATAAGTGTGTTGATTTTTTTGATTATTTTTACAGATTACTGTTTTTACAATTTAATATATATAAAGCACTTTGTCTAGTCAGTATCTTCACAAATCCTTATCTGTTTAAAAACTGTCATTTGTCTCTGTAGTGCTTGCTTTCTTGTAGGCTATTGTGTAAACTGAAACATCTCCTCTCTGTAATTATCTCTTGGCTAGTGGGGGCTGTTTTTTTGTGTTCTTGTAAAAAAAAAAAAAAGTTTCTGTCTTTTGCACACAGTGCAGACTAGAGAGGTTGTTGACTGCAACTGAGCTACAAAATATAAGTATCTTGATTTTTTGATTATTTTTACAGATTACTGTTTTTACAATTTAATATATATAAAGCACTTTGTCTATTCAGTATCTTCACAAATCCTTATCTGTTTAAAAACTTTCATTTGTCTCTGTAGTGCTTGCTGTCTTGTAGGCTATTGTGTAAACTGAAACATCTCCTCTGTGTAATTATCTCTTGGCTAGTGGGGGCTGGTTCTTTTGTGTTCTTGTAAAAAAAAAAAAAAAAAGTTTCTGTCTTTTGCACACAGTGCAGACTAGAGAGGTTGTTGACTGCAACTGAGCTACAAAATATAAGTATCTTGATTTTTTTTGATTATTTTTACAGATTACTGTTGTTACAATTTAATATATATAAAGCACTTTGTCTATTCAGTATCTTCACAAATCCTTATCTGTTTAAAAACTTTCATTTGTCTCTGTAGTGCTTGCTGTCTTGTAGGCTATTTTGTCCCACCCTCCCTCCCTCTCTGTTGGTGTCTTGCTCTTATACTTGGTGGCTTTGCAGTTGCCCGCCCCTACTGTAACACACCTCCCAGTCTAGTGTCATTAGCTCATTCTGCTTAATACAGAGAGAACATTTGATAAGGCCTTCTGTTCCTCCTTTTTCCCTTTCAAAAAGTAAAACAAAACTTTTTTTTTTTTTCTCTTTCGCCTGAACCTTCTTGTGTTCTGACTGTCCTTCTCAAACATTTTGGAAATATACAGTATATTTCAGAGTATTTGTTATAACTGTATTTGCTATAACTGATTTAAGTATTTTTTCTGGCTTTTTGATTATTTACTGCTTAGCGACTGCATTTTAGCCTGTTTATACAGCTCTGCATTCTATTTAAACTGTTTTTGTGTTGATTAACTGTTTTGCACTTTTAAAAAGTTAGTTGTTGCTTAATTTTACCTGTAGGCTAACACACTCAAGTGCGCTAGCTGTTTAAAAGCATTTATAGCATTTACTGTCTGTTTTTCCTCTGTTTTCTGCAAAAAAGAAAAAAAAATAAATAATCTTGTTTTCCTGCCTTACTGAACTAGAATTGTCCAGTCTTCAGAGTTTGCTGATCTCTGGGCTTTGCCTTGGTTCCTGTGCTATTCCATATCCTTATTTGGATAAAAGGAAGCATCTTTGTTCACCAGTGGGAGTGGGGAGCACTGAGCGGCCTATTTGTCCGTAGAGGTGTGGTTCCAGCCAGAAACTTGTAGTCTATTGGCCATTTTGGGTCAGTTCCTAGCTCTTTTCAGCCCCCTGTAATAAAGCCCGCTTTAGTGCGCTTTTTCGCTTGTATTCAAGTCAGCACAGCTCCTCATGGTGTCCTGCAGAGTTCTACAAGCAGCAGAGAGCAAAAGAGTGACTTTTTCCTGATTTAAGTATTTTTTTCTGGCTTTTTGATTATTTACTGCTTAGCGACTGCTTTTTCGCCTGTTTATACAGCTCTGCATTCTATTTAAACTGTTTTTTGTGTTGATTAACTGTTTTGCAGTTTTAAAAAAGTTATTTGTTGCTTAATTTTACCTGTAGGCTAACACACTCAAGTGCGCTAGCCGTTTAAAAGCATTTATAGCATTTACTGTCTGTTTTTCTTCTGTTTTCTGCAAAAAAGAAAAAAACAACAAAAAAAAAAATCTTGTTTTCCCGCCTTACTGAACTAGAATAGTCCAGTCTTCAGAATTTGCTGACCTCTGGGCTTTGTCTTGGTTCCTGTGCTATTCCATATCCTTATTTGGATAAAAGGAAGTGTCTTTGTTCACCAGTGGGAGTGGGGAGCACTGAGTGGCCTGTTTGTCCCTAGAGGAGTGGTTCCAGCCAGAAACTTGTAGTCTATTGGCCATTTTGGGTCAATTCCTAGCTCTTTTCAGCCCCCTGTAATAAGGCCCGCTTTAGCGCGCTTTTTCTCTTGTATTCAACTCAGCACAGCTCCTCGTGGTGTCCTGTAGAGTTCTACAAGCAGCAGAGAGCAAAAGAGTGACTTTTTCCTGATTTAAGTATTTTTTTCTGGCTTTTTGATTATTTACTGCTTAGCGACTGCATTTTTGCCTGTTTATACAGCTCTGCATTCTATTTAAACTGTTTTTGTGTTGATTAACTGTTTTGCACTTTAAAAAAAGTTATTTGTTGCTTAATTTTACCTGTAGGCTAACACACTCAAGTGCGCTAGCCGTTTAAAAGCATTTATAGCATTTACTGTCTGTTTTTCCTGTTTTCTGCAAAAAAAAAAAAAAATCTTGTTTTCCGCCTTACTGAACTAGAATAGTCCAGTCTTCAGAGTTTGCTGATCTCTGGGCTTTGGCTTGGTTCCTGTGCTATTCCATATCCTTATTTGGATAAAGGGAAACTTCTTTGTTCACCAGTGGGAGTGGGGAGCACTGAGCAGCCTATTTGTCCCTAGAGCAGTGGTTCCAGCCAGAAACTTGTAGTCTATTGGCAATTTTGGGTCAATTCCTAGCTCTTTTCAACCCCTGCTATAAAGCCCGCTTTAGCGCTTTGCGTGATTTAGCGCAGAGTTGCCCATAGAGCACCATCGGGCAGCGCCGGTTAAAAAAGGTTAAACTATTTCTGGCTCCGTAAAGTCTGCTCTTCAATTTTTCCCTTAGAACTTCTCTACTTGCAATCTAAACAGTCTATTCTCTATCTCAAAAGCTCAGCACTTGCTCCTAAAGCATTTTATACAGGTAAAGTACTTGTATACTAAACAAAGTACTACATTAGCCTAGAATCCCTTGAGTACCCATTTCCTATAGGTCCCTTCTGACTCAGTTACACAGCAAACTTTTTCACTTTTTCTAGCATGTCGACGGTCAGTTGCTAGCGTCCTCTCCTGTTCAGCTGGTGAATCTGGGCATCTTGAGGCAATGTTACAATTGCCTCATGTACACAGACAACCCACTCCTTCTCCCACAAAACACAAATACATGTGAGAGATGCAACTATATAGCCAAACTGGAGGCTGAGCTCTCTCAACTCAGGACTGGCAAGACCAGACAGGAGGAGAAGGAAACCACGCACACCACAAACCCAGTTTCACATAGAACTATCACAACTGCAAAACAAACACATAAACACACAAAGACATACTCGGAGGCACTGATCAAAAATCTACCAAAACTACAGAGGCCTCCAAAGCAGACACCCAAGCAACTGCCACCTCAAGACATAAGACATGCAACACATAGTTCTCAAAGTCAGTGTGCTAAACAGTCACAGCCCTTAAGGCCAAACACAATGCCAGACACACTTGTTATGGGTGACTCCATAGTCAGACACACTGACGTCCCACTCACTAGATTGAACAAGGAAAAGATCACAGTAAGCTGCCTGTCAGGCGCTAGAATCTGCCACATAACACAAGCACTCAAGCCACTCCACAGCAAGTACAGGTATGACTCAGTCATTGTCCATGCCGGTGTGAACGACCTGAGACGTAACTCCCTGGACTACATGAAAAGAGACATAGAGGAGCTCTCAGATTATGTAGCCCAGGCCGGTATGACCCTGACCCTGAGCAGTATCCTACCCTCACCAAGAATGATGCCACAATACAGAGACAAAATGATCAGCTTTAATAATTGGCTTAATTACTGGTGTCATTCTAAGGAGATCCAATGTCTGTCTGCCTGGGATGACATGCTTGACAAGCCACGCTACTTCGCAAGGGACGGCTTGCACCTGTCACCCCTGGGCTTCCGGATATTGACAAAGGCTCTTGCCACCCCCATAGTGCCTTTTTTAGGCAAGGCTGAAATGATAAACCTACCGCCCTAGAAAACAAAAATGGAGAAAAACTAAGGGTAATACTGCTCAATGCCAGAAGTCTAAACCTCAAGATGCACGCCCTCGAAGCCCTCCTCAGTATGGAGAACATCGATGTCTGTGCTGTGACTGAAACCTGGTTCAAGGCTCCTGAGAGCACCCCAGCACTATCAGGTTATACCTCATATCATGCGTTCTGGCCCCAAAATCCAGACCGAACCACAAAAGGAGGGGGAGTATCCATATTCATAAAGGATACCCACACCTCCAGGTTAGTGGCAACGCACGAGGCATCAGAGACCATCCAGGTGCAATTAACCATAGGTAAAACTGCCCTACAGTTTGTAACATGCTACAGACCACCTTCTCAAACTCAGGAAACCCACACAGCCTTCCTGAAGACACTGGAGAGTATGAATGTCTCTCCAAACACCATCATATTGGGTGACTTCAACTACCCAAACATAGACTGGGAGCATTACTCAAGCCCCAACACCCTAGCCCAAAGGTTCCTTGAGTTCATAAACTCAAATGTTATGGAACAACTAGTCACCATTCCCACAAGAGGAGAAAATATACTAGACCTGATCATCACAAACATGGGGACAAAATGCTCCACACGAAGTATATCCCTCATTGGTGAGATCAGACCATAAATTAATCTCACTGGAGATCCACATCCCGCCCCCACCCCAGCAAAAGACCACAGTGAAGAACTTCTCAAAAGCAAACTTCACACTTCTTAAGACTGGAGTGGTATCCTTCAAGGCCCCGAGCCAGTGGAAACCACAACCCACGCTGCTGAAACCCTTACAAATGCCTTCTACGAGCACCTCCAGGAATGTATGGATCAAGCAATCCCTAATAAAATCAAGACCCTTTCCACCAAAGGCAGGCGCCCGGTCTGGTGGACTCCAGCCATAAACAAACTCTACAACAAGAGGAGAAAGCTACTACATGACAGAGCAAAATCCCTAAATGGGAAGGCATCTCTGATCAATACTAGCAAAAACTACGATCACTCATAAAATCATCCAAGGCCAACTTTGAGAGAAAAATCGCTAATGACACAAAAGACAATCATAAAGCCTTCTTTAGCTATGTTAGAAACCTGGGTGGAAACTCCCAGATATGCTCAGAATTAGTCCAAAATGATAAAAAATCACTGAACCCACAGACATTGCCAACATACTGGCAGACAGGTTCAGTGCAAATTTCTCCCTCCCCCCCAAAAGGAGAAATATCTATCCCACCAGAGTCTAGCCTCCCAAACATCTCAGATGCCCAGGTGAGAGCTGCTCTCTCTAAAGCAAAAAACACAGCATCAATGGGACCGGACGGTGTCCCCGGCTGTGTGCTACACAAACTCAATGAGGAACTAAACCCACACATAAGGCTGCTGTTTAATCTTAGCCTTACTACAGGATACGTACCCAAAGAATGGCGTACGGCAACTGTGGTCCCACTCCACAAAGGCGGTGCTTCTACAGACCCTGGAAATTACTGCCCCATAAGCTTGACGAGCCTTGTCTGCAAAGCTATGGAGAGGATCATAATGGAACTCATAAATAAAGACATTGGGGACCTACAGACACTGGATCCTACCCAATTTGGCTTTGTCAAGGGCAGATCCTGCCTCTTGCACTTGGTCGACTTTTTCGAAACAGTCACTAAGGCCATTGATGAGGGTAAGGCAGTTCACACAGCCTACCTTGACCAAGCAAAAGCGTTCGACACAATACCCCACTCGGGCATCATAGAAAAGCTCAGCAGCTTAGATGTAAACCCATATGTCACAAGATGGGTTGCAAACTGGCTCAAGGACAGAACACACAGGGTTAGAGTTGCTGGTGCCATGTCAGACTCTAAGCTGGTCACGAGCGGTGTCCCACAGGGCTAAGTCCTGGGCCCCCTCTTGTTCGGCATTTATTTTTCTGAAGTGCAGGCAAACATAGGGGATTGTGGCTGACAAAATTTGCAGATGACTGCAAACTGGGCACCATAATTGACACTCCATCAGACACAGACATCCTCCAGAAAGGTCTCATAGAAATGGATAACTGGTGCCAGAGCCATGGCCTTAAGCGAAATGCCAAAAAATGTATAGTCATACCCTTTGGGAAAAACAAGGTAACCCCTAATTACCACATAGGTGGTAATCCATTAAACATGGAAGAAGTTATCAGGGACCTGGGGACCCAAGTTGACAGTAACCTCTCTTTTGACACTCACATTGCCAAAGTGGTTAGGAAGACCTTCTACATTGCCCACCTGATCATGAAGGGATTCACATCCAGATCAGGAGAGGCCATTGTACCCCTGTACTCTTCACTTATCAGACCAATGATTGAGTACAACGCCCCATTCGGAATGTACCTTACCCGACACCTGCAGCAGTTGGAAAGACCCCAAAAGTTCCTCACCAAAAGGATAAAGGGGCTCAAACATATGTCATACGATGCCCGACTGAAGAAACGCCAGCTCTATTCAGTCGCATACCGTCTGCTCAGAGGTGATCTGTGCCTGACATACAGGGCCATGTCCAACCCGGAATTAATGGACATGCTCCACCTCAAAAAATCCAAATCCATCAGAGCCACGAGAGCAAGAGACTTAAACCTCAACACGGATATAAATAGGACGTGCTGGAGGGACAGATTCATCACCCAGAGACTCCCTACACTATGGAACAGAATCCCAGTCCATGTGAGGCAGAGCCCCTCACTGACTCTGTTCAAGAGAAATCTTGACGAGTGGATGGGAGATCGTAGGTTTACCCCGGGAATCATCTCTGTATCACTGCTGGACAGAGGCACAGCAAACTAATGGGTATAGTATTCTCATCCTAAGGGGTGGTGAAAGCCACACACACTCTGGCTAGGCTTTTAAATGCCCTAGGGCAGATAGCCTAGTATGAACCTATGAACCTATGAACATGAACAATGAACTGGATATCATATACAATCTCTTTGTTGATAGAGGGTACCCCATAAGAATGCTAGATGATGTGGTCAAATATGTAAAACAACAGTGGGGTACAAAATATCCCCCACTTTTAGGGAAGGTTAGGTTTGATAGTAAAATGGTGAAGAAGTTTCAAGATAGGAGAGTTTGTGTCATCATGTATAACACCTATACCAATTTGGTTAAGGAAATTGTCCGTAGACATTGGGATTTATTATCAAGTGGTGAAGGGACAGGAGATGTTGTTGGCAACTACCCGGTGTGTGTGTGTGTTCAAAACCTCTAACAATTTAAAGAAAATATTGGAAAGTGGGGTGCACAAAAATAAAACTGTGAATAATAATAATAATAATAAAAAAAGGGGTACGAGTAAGTGTGGAACATGTGGACAGTGTAAATACATCAATGAGAACAAGTCCATCAAATTGGATAATATTATTAAAACTATTTGTAGATGTAGAGTAGGGAATTGTAATACACAAAAGGTTTATCTTGCCACCTGCTCACGGTGCCCTGCATACTACGTAGGCAAAACCGAGAGAAGGCTTAAAACTCGCATCTATGAACACATATATAAAATTAGTAAAGGTGATGTAAAAAATGCCCTTAGTAAATATGTAATAGATAAAGGGAAAGAACACAAGTTCAGCTTTGCTATCATAGATCAAGTTGACACGTCAGTAGGTACTGGGAATTGGAAAGCGTACCTTGGAGCACTGGAGAGTAAGTGGCAGATTTGTTGTGATGCCACAACGTATCCAGGGCTAAATGAGTATATTAGTTTAAAACCATTTTTAATTTTAGATTAGATAATCATTTTAGATCACGTTTTTATACAAATATTTTTAAAATCAAATATTTGTTTCTGTGATTCATATAGGGGATCTTGTATGTAGTAATATTTATATTTTAGATAGTTTTGATTCCAAGCATGGTATACATATTGCATTCATACAAGAATTCGTAAAAAATGGATGGCTTCAAGTGCATGCACCCTGAATTTTAAAATGTAGTGTTTCAGTGTTTTTATATTTTATATGTGTATGTTATTAAGTTACACCAATTCATTTGTAATATATTATTATAAGGATATAGCATTTACATCATCCATCATATTTATTATATTTACACACTATATAATTTATATATGAAATTAAATTATTATTTTATATATGAAATTAAACTATCAATTAATTAATTTTTGGCGCCAAAATTTTGATATATAAGGAGCTATTAACGTGTTATCAATTGGTTCTGAGGACGTCTGTGTTATCAGATGAAAGCACTTAACCTGGATGTCACCTGGATGTACTGAGATCTCCGTGTTCTATTTTCACTACATTGTTCGTTTTTTGTGGAATAAAGGAAGATTGCTGGTATCTAGCTGTGTGATACTTGTCTGTTCGAGCTAAGGGGAACTGGGGTCTGCAATTAGGATTGGTTGGTACATTTCTTACTTTACTTCATAGAAGGCACGCCCATTCACACTTGTACCTACCTGCATGTCTTTAACGTCACTTGACTGCGGGGAGGACATGCAGACTCTACACAAAAGGTGCTCCAGCTGAGAATCAAACAGGAGAACCTCTTGCTGTGAGGCGACAATGAAGGATATTAATCACTTAGCCACCACAGACTATTTAAAATCCTACAGTTGATACTACCATACACTGATAAAGTATTTTCTTTATTTATTTATTTGTTGTTGAGGCAAGCTCAATAGCTACAACTGTTGCTATCTGTTTAAGGGACTTGTTCATAGTCAAATAGAGAATGACTATATTAAACATGGAAGGACAAGCCTCAAGACAAAGCTTCTTCATAATAACATTAATTCCCTCTCTCTTTCTCCATATATATATATATATATATATATATATATATATATATATATATATTTGGTTGGGTACAGCATTTGGAGGTCACCTATGTCCTGGTTGATAAGGTCCATGATAATTCTTTCCATGGCCTTGCAGATGAGGGTGATTAGACTTATTGGTCTGTAGATCCTAGGGTCAGTTGATGCCTCTCCTTTTTGTGCAGGGGAATTACTGTTACTGTTCTCCATTCTGCAGAAACATAGCAGTTCTCAAGGTATGATTAAAAAGAACACCAAGTGGGTCCACTAGGTCTTGTTTTATATTGTTTAGTAAGCAACATGAGATATTATCTGGTCCTATTGAAGCTGTGTTTTTGGCCTTGGTAAGTGCAGAGATGACCTGTTCTCTAGAGGTAGTAGGCAGAGGGCTGGTGTCAGGTATGCTTTGGGATATGGTAGGTGGGGATAGAAGGTGAAGTTTGTGCTGAATCTATCAGCTAGCAGGTTGGCGATGTCTTCTGGTTTAGTATGCGTGATCCCATCTGCAACCAGTTTGGCACATAGCTGGGCATTCCTTTTTAGACTTTGGACATAGTTAAAGAATGCTTTATAATTATTCTTGGCTGGGGATGTAATTTTAGTTTCACAATTTACATGAGAAGACTTTGCAAGATTTATGAGTTTCTTGGTTAAGCTTAGGATGGAATTCTCCCTCTGCAGAGTGATATCCCTCTTGCTTTTGGACAACAGTTTCTTCCTCTTGTTATATAATCTGTTTATACTTGAAGTCCACTACTGCGGCTTGTTTTTACAGGAAGACCTGGTTTTGATCCTGCCAGGTACAGCAGAGTTTATGCAGTCATTTAAGTGTTTGTACAGGGCATTTGCATATACTTCTGCATAGTGATTGTCAATGTTTGTGATTCTGGGTGGTATGAAGCTTTTTATACAATCACTTAGTAGGCTGTAGTTAGCTTTAGTAAAGTTTTTATAATTTTTGTTCCTGTGAGAGGGTCATTTCCAGTAGTTACTTCAAACGAGACTGTTTTTTTGGTCTGACCCATCCAGGGAAGGCATCACACATGGGGAAGTACAGTGAACCCCCCCCCCAATACTGGTGTGTGCTATGTACAGAACATTTGAGCCCTAGCAGGGGTGCATACTATCTATTCCAGAGCATTTGTGTTAACAAAGTCCAGAAACCTCTGGGCAAGCATGTTTTTGCTTGTGTATGTCCCCAGTCTATGGAAGGATAGTTGAAATCTCCAATGACTAAGGTGTTAAGCTGTATGGCAAGGGATTCCAGTGAATCAACGTAGGCGGTGTGCTTATCCTGGTTCATGGT
This sequence comes from Protopterus annectens, assembly GCF_019279795.1. Lineage (NCBI taxonomy): Eukaryota > Metazoa > Chordata > Ceratodontiformes > Protopteridae > Protopterus > Protopterus annectens. The sequence continues at coordinate 222,903,189 of NC_056743.1, forward strand.
GGGGGATCTATATCTAGCAATGATGTGGTATGGTACTTTCCCAATAGTTAATTGGACATGGAGTAGTTCAAGACAGTCTTGCTGTTTGACCAGTCTCAAAGTTTGTTTGGTTTTAATGAAGATGAATACACCTCCACCTTTGGCTGCTTCATGCTAATTTTGAGGTCTGAATGTGTACAAGGCATTGTAGCCTTTCACGGCTGTGGTGCTGTTAGCGGCCTTGAACCACGTCTTGGTAACTGCACAGACGTCAGCATCTTCCAAGGTGAGATGTGCAGTTTTGTGTCTAAACTCGTAGCATTAAGCAGCACGGCCCTGATTTTGTTTCAATTAGATTTTGTTACATTGGAAAATTTGTTGTTTTGACATTACCTAAAAGGGCACTATGTGTGAGGCAAGGGTCTTTGCCTTTATCCAAAAGCCTAGGGGGAACAGGTGCAGACCATCTCTAGCAAAGCAGTGAGGTCTGTCTACCATATCCTCCTATGCTGACAGATACTGGATCCACCTGGACTGATACCAGAAGCTGAACCAATTATTGAAGTCAATCATTTTTTTGTTTATATCATGGCATCATCCTGGGTGAGAGAATACTGCTTAGGGCTAGGGACATACCTGTCTGGGTCAAATAATCAGAGACTTCCATCATGTCTCACTTCATATAGTCCAAAGAGGTATGTCTCAAGTCATTCACTCCAACATGGACTATGACAAAGTCATAACAGTAATTGTTGTTGAATGATCTGAGTGCATGAGTCATTTGTCGGATCCTGACACCTGATAGACAGCTGACCGTGACCTTCTCCTTGTCCAGTCTGGTGAGGGAGTCATCTGTGTTTCTCACTATGGAGTCACAAATGACCAAGACTTTTGATGTGCTTTTCCTTAGGGGCTTATTTGTTGAGACACAAGTGTATTTGTTGACATGTGTAGTGGTTTCTTTTTGCTTAGTGGTAAGTGTGGGTGGTATGCATTTGGGAGGTCTCTGTTCTTTTGATAGGCTTTTAGTGAGTAACTCTGTGTATGTGGGTTCTTATGTCGTGACCTTATTTGTGTGTGAGGTGAAGTTTCCATGAGAGGTGAAGCATTTGTGCTGACAACCTTTTTGATGTCTAGTTTGTTTTTACGTGAGAGAATTGACTCGAGTTCCACAGTGTATTTGCATCTCTCACATAGGGTGTTAGTTTGCTTTAGGAGTAAATAGTTGCCGGTATACACGATGCAATTACTACATTGCCTCAAGATGCCCATATCAATCAAGCTGACAGAAGAAATGATGGGAAACTGCACATCCATTGTGGAAGGATTTTTCTGAATGTGGTATTTGGGAAGGAAGTGGGCTAAGTGAACTTAATCACAAACAGTAAAAAGGAAGCAGTAATTCAATTAAATACAGTTAAAGTGCAGTGCTGGCTTAAAATATGCTCAGTATTTTTTTTTCAGTGGATGCCTTGGATTTCAGTTCAGATGTACTCCAGACCTTTGGCTAAAGTTGCCAAACATTGAATAGCTCCAGTAAACTGACCACAAACCTTTGCAAATGTGAGGCTTATATACAGGCACATTTACACAGTTTTAACACAACTACCAAAGGGAAAGCCCAAAACTGAGCCTTTCTCCAGCAATCCCCAACTCAGATGTGTCCTGAGCAACACACGTCTGCCACAAGGCTGGTTTAAGAGCACAGTGATACAAAACAGTCTAAATTCAGCAGGTCTGAATCTAGTCTATGCTATGTAAGGCAAGGAAACACAATTTCTAGATGAGAAGGAGTGAGGAAGAGTCACTTAAAGGTCAAAGTGAGAGTGTTTAGTAGTATACTGTTAGATGACCTGCAGCTCTTCAAGAAGCTGTGAACAGTGGGAGACTATGGATGGTGTTAACTGTAGAGGATTTCATACTGGAGAAGTTTGCTTATATGCAAACACTGGGAACTGTGTTTGCAAGATGCACAAATGTGAGGCTTTTATGCCAGCATGATGAAAGACTTTTACAAAGTTAAACCCTCAGGTCAATCAGATTAAAACACAATAAGCTATTAACCAGTAGTTCCCACTTTGGATGGGTTGAAGTTAGCTCTCTGCTCCCGACAGAGTGCATAAGAACCCTTTTAATGTAAAGCAAACTGACTGAGCTCAAGTGTAGTAACAAATGTACAACAGAATTAAGAATCCCTGCAACATCAGGAATGCTTGGAAATAAGTTCACTACCCCTGAGAAATCTTCACAACACACAAATGTTGCAAAACTTAGAAATATTTTGGCAGACTTCGGAGGACTTTGGCAAACACAGAAACAACTTTTGCAGTAACAGAGGAGGTTAGGAAATATCAGACTACTGTTGAAAACAACCTAAGAGCAGTACAGTAACAAACAGATGGAGTTTCTTTAACAAGCGCAGGATGAAGAGCAGTGCTGAGTTCAACAAAATAAATAAATGCAGCACAGAAGTATTAAGAAGCATTGAAACAGTTAGAGCAAGTGCAAAAAAATATACTTATATCAGCTTTGAGATCCAGATGGTTTTAGTAGCAATCCAAGTTTTGCAGTCACAGGTGTCCTATATTTGTGTGTGTGTGTGTGTGTGTGTGTGTGTGTGTGTGTGTGTGTGTGTGTGTGTGTGTGTGTGTGTGTGTGTGTGTGTGTGTGTGTGTGTGTGTATTATATATGTATATGTGTGTATATATATATATATATATATATATATATATATATGTGTGTGGGTTATATTTATAATGCTGAATTGCCAAAATGGCATTATATTGACCAAAAAGGTTTGAAGAGAGTAATTCAGTAATGAAATTGTGGTATAACAGTGAATAGTATTTTCCGCTTTCCCCACCATAATGTAATCTTCAGAGTTTGTATATATAATTAGAAGGGGTATGGAATATAGGAGTCTTGCCTCACTTCATTGAACATTTGCCAAGTTTATATATGCTATTATTACATTTTCAACTTCAAGGATGTTAGAATTTGTGATATAGTGCTGAGTGATAATTGTTTTCAAATATAAATCACAGAGGGATGTGAAATAGTGAAAAGTAAATAACTATCAAATGCAGAGGCACAATGGATAATTATCAAAGAATGAAAATCTTAAGTTCATTGGTTAATATTATAGGTTCTTTAGATAAGCATTTTTTAATAGTTCTTAAATTGTTTACTTAATGTTTTGTTGCATATTCTTTGTTTGTTGTCATTGCAGTAAGGTGCTCCTTCTTTTTGTACTTTTCTGTTATTAATGGTAAATAAAAAATATATGTTTCGAGTACATTAGATATACTAACAGGGTCATTAACTTCAACAAAATCAATATTTTAATAAGAATTATGCTATTTTAGTTGGCCATGGGTGATGCACAAGACAGTTTTAATGTTTTGGTAGCTTAAATTGCTAAATGCTGATATAATTATTGAGACTGTTAGCGTGAAACAAGTGACTATTACTGATGGACAGCTGTGCTTTGGTATAGATGCTGACCTTAGTGTTGTTGATCTGTATTTGCAGTTTGTAGCAGAAAGTGTTTTCTAATATTATACTTCTATCAGCTGGTATTGTGATATTGTCTCATTTCACATGGAAATAAACATTTTACTTGTTTATTTGTTTGTTCATTCTTTCGTCAGTTTATTCTAAATGTTTGCACATCTTCCCTGTATTGGCTTTTAAGATTTTTGTTGCATGGTTTGGATAGCAGAAGTTCCAGGTAAGTTTATGCAAATCATTTAATAAGTGTGTATTCTGGTATCTTTGCCTATTTTTGAGGTTGTCAAAATATAGCCAGTAGTAGGCTTCAAATAAAATCTCTTAATCAGTTATGTGCATTATTTTTAATTTTAATCATGGCAGAGATGGTCTACAGTATGATTTATGTGGAACATAAAGACTGAAGAATAAACATGATTTAGTTTCCAGCTATTCTGCATGGACAGCATACTAGAACTGTAATCTACTCCCATCGCTTAAGATGTTTACTAGCTGGATATTTTCACAGTCTTATCTTGACAGCTGATTTTGTGATACTGAAGCAGTGATTCATAGACACGTAGCAGCTTTGAAAAAATAAGTATAGCAGATTTTCAGGCAGATGTTACGTCTGTGAAAATAAAGGTGTTTACTGAACTTGGTAATATTTGTTTTATTGGTTAGGATGGAAAAATCCACACCAATTTTAACTAGTGGGTTTATTTCTAATAATAACAGTAATAGCAATAGTGAAAAAAAGATGGACTGTGCCTTTCCTATGCCTATTAGTTTAGATTGTAACAATATTAAACGGGCTATTTCTAATAACTGGAAAGTTATTTTGGGAAACCGTGATTTAGTGAGGGTGCTGGATGACCATCCACATTTCATTTATAAAAAGGTTGCAAGTTTAAAGTCCTTATTAGAAATAAGAGAACATAAAACTGCTAGAGGACCTACAGGTACATATCCGTGCCACAGCTGTAGACAATGTAGGTTTATTGATTCATCTAGAAACATATTTTTTCTCATATTAAAATCATATCATACTGGTTAGTAAAGGTAGATATAAATGTGAAAGTATTGGTATAGTATACTTGGCATCATGTTCCACCTGCCATCATTTTTATGTTGGAAAAAGAGCATTATATAAAGGAATTTACGAGCACCATTTGGCTATTAAAAACAAAGACATTAATAATGCATTAGCCAAACATGCTTTGGCATGTTCTTTTTTTTTAAAAAAATTGTATTCTTTGTATTGGAATGGATTTCACTCCATTTGTTACAGAGCTTAATAACATACTCTTGAAATTGAAGAATTAAGATGGCAAGTATTCTTGAGGGCAGGCCAAACTCCTGGTCTTAATGAGACTTTAAATGTTAAATGTCTTTTAAACAATAGGTTATAGTTATAAGTTAACTTTTATTATAAATGTACATTGTATTACAATAATGTGTTATTTTAAAACTGTTGTATATAAATGTATGTTTCACATATACATTTTCACATGATATATATATATATATATATATATATATATATATATATATATATATATATTTTTTTTTTTTCTTTAAGAAAGTCTTAAAGACTATCAAGTAATTAGATGAATGGAAGTTGATTGGGTCATTAGCCAGTGAATTTTATATATTTAAACTGTTTTATTGAATTGTTTGTTAGTTCTGAAGAACTTAGTTTGCATTAAAACGAAAGAGAGCGCTCAAATATTATTCTGGTGTGGACAGCCATTTTTCAGTCTTTTTTCACATTTTACTTTTGATGTTTACTGAACTTGTTATAATTCTGTGTCTTTATCAGTTTAGCTTCCTGTCAGATTGCCAAAGGAAGTTTCAGCAATCATACAAAGATGGAAGTATGGTCACTGAAATTACTTTTGCTGACAGTGGAGTTTGCCTCTATCTCCACTGCTGTGCAATCTTATAGATGGTATATATACACATATATATATATATATATATATATATATATATATATATATATATATATATATATATATAAGTTCAGAGGGGGTTGTCCCCCCCATGGGGAAATGCAAGGGTACATGCTCCTTTGTGAAACAAACTGGACATTCATTGAAGATAGTTTTGGTGAATAGTTTTCAAATATTTTCTTTTTGCCAAAACTGCCTTGTGCAAGTTAATGTGAATTCTTTTAAGTTTTTAGTGTATATCTCTTTTAAATTCTTATTTATTCAAATCAGTTGTAAATGAGGCATTCTGAATTCCATTTTTTTAATATATTCACATGTCATGCTAGGCTTTTCTGGCTAGACCAGTTATAGTTTTTAGGCTTAGTAACATAGACTTCTGAATGCAGCTACCTCTTTTTTTCAGTCAGAATTGTCTAAAGTAGTCATTTATTTAATCTTTACTTTTGAATCCTTTAAGTCATGTGAATATATATTCTTTGCTGATATTGCATTGTTTGTGCTCATATTTATATTTACTGAATAGTTTCTGAGTGACTTGTATCGTGAAACAATACATTCATTATATTTTATGTTTTTTCTAACTGTTGTTTCCAGTGTCAGTTGTGTTAATCTGTGACAGACACTTTGTGTCCCATCTCTTTGAGAAGTAATGCATAATCTGAGTTAATATTAGTTAGAGTTAAAGCATACCTGGTGAGCATCCAAGAATAAAACTTACAGACTCATGTCATGGATTGTCTAGCTTGGGAAACAGTTGCCTGAGCAACTCCCTGTAGACCAAAAGCTGGAAATCCAGAAATATTTTATTTGAAATATGACTAGTCTGTAATGGTAAAGATGTATTATCGGAAGGCTCACACATAAACAAACACACACACACACACACACACACATATGTGTACACTATAGGTTGCACTGCTGAAGAAGTGCAGTTATAATGAGACATCTGATATGTTGTAGTGGAGACTGTAGGAAAGTTAACAGTTTACTGAAAGTACTACTAATTATTTTTGACAGGTTCTGTTCTTTAATGCTATGAAATGTGTATCATCAGAGGGCATGTTAGGGAGCAAGGTCATAGCACAGTACAAAATAACCTTAAAAGTAATCTCTAATGCAACATATGATGAGAAGGAGTTGGAACACTGGCAGTTTCTGCAGCATTTCATGTGGGCTAGACAGGTAAAGTGATTTACATTGTAATTAGTGGGTGACATTCTGCTTTAACACTTCAATGAATTATAATATTTATGTTATTTAAAGCATACAAGGATTTTGACAAGCCGAGAAGGGTCAGTGGATGCAGGGGTGCAAACTGAATTGGTAGGGAAGGTGCTGTGCAGGAGGGAACAGGAGTGAGTATGAGTAAGGGAATGAAGACGGTGACAAGAGATGGTAGTACAGATTATGTCAGGAAAAATATAAAGACAGAAAATAGGGAAAGACTGGGAGGTAAAGGAGGAACAGTGCTTGGGAAGCACTACAATGGCATTGAATTATGTTATAAGCTGAGGGAAAGAACATGCGATTATTAGTTGTTGGCAAATTATTACCAATATTCTTTATTATGTGTGAAATTTATCTGATTTATGTAGCTAGACCCATTTTACAATGGAAAAGTCAGAGTCTTTGCTGTAAGTCAGCACAGTCATCTGTTTGGTATACACTTTTCAGAAGTTCAGGTCAAAACTAAGGGTTGTAGCTGACCAAGTTTGCAAATGACTGCAAACTAGGTGCAATCATTGAATCCCCAAATTATGTCGGTATACTCCAGGAAGGTCTCACATAGACCAATCATTGGTGTATCATGGTCTCAAACTGAATGCAAAGAAATGCATCATCATTCCCTTCGCACAAACAATATCTCTTCAAGTTATCAAATCAAAATCAATACCCTGTGTACCCACAGAGTGGAAAGGGATCTGGGAATCACAAGTTGACTACAACCTTAACTTCGACCACCATGTGTCCACTGTAGTAAGGAAGGTGCTCTACACAGCACACTTGATTAGTAAACGCATCTCCTTGAGAGCAGAGGAGGTTATAACCCCTTTATATTCGGCACCAATCTGGCCCATAATTGAGTATAACTCCCCATTTGGCATGTACTCTACAAAGCATCTGCAGCATCTGGAGAGACCTTGAAGGTTTCTAACAAAGAAGGTCAAGGGGCTCCAGCATGTGCCATAAACAGACCGACTAAAGTCCCTGTCAATATACTCTATTGCATATAGACTTCTTAGAGGAGACTTATGCCTGGCCTACAGAGCAATCCAAGACCCAAACCTACTGAACTCGCTGCATATCAGTAAATTAAATGGGACTAGGGCTACCCATACCGGGGACCTAAATTTGGCCTGTGACTTAAATAGGACATGCTAGAGGGAGTGATACATCTCCCAGTGACTGCTGTGTCTTTGTAACAGGCTAACAATTCATGTGAAACAGAGCATCTCTGTTACACTGTTCAAGAGGAGCATAGAAATGTGGATGGGGCACCAAAAATTCTTACCAGGGATAGCACCCACAACCCTTCTGGACATGGGCAGTCATCACTAAATGCAATCTTGGGTACTGACTAGTATTTTCATGGTATTACATTGGAATGAAATGGCTAGGCTTAAAATGGTCTCCTGGTCAATAGCCTAGTAATCATAGGTTCATAGGTTGGTACTAGGCTATCGACGCTAGGGCCTATACAAGCCTAGCCGTAACAATTCCCTGGCTATTTCCTCCCACACTATTTACTTCCTGGACCCCTGTCTAGCAGGGCAATTGATGTGATCCCTGGGGTGAATTTCCTTTCTCCCATCCAATCCTCAAGGTTCCTTTTGAAGAGTGCCAAAGAGGCATTCTGCTTGACATGTATGGGCAGTCTATTCCAGAGTCTGGGGAGTCTCTGGGTCAGGAACCTATCCCTCCAGCTTGTTTTGTTTATTGTGATGACAAGGTTTAGATCCCTGGAGCTTGTGGCTCTGGGAGATTGTGATTTCTTTAAGTGTAGCATGTCCAACAGCTCTGGGTTTGACATGGCCTTGTATGTTAAGCAGAGATCACCTCAGAGTAGACGATATGCGACAGAGTATAGCTGGAGTTTTTTAAGGCGGTCAGCATAAGGCATCTGATTTAGGCCTGTGATTCTTTTAGTGAGGTATTTCTGCAGCCTTGAGAGGTACATACCAAATGGGGCATTGTATTCTATAATGAGGGATGAGTACAGTGGGACAATGATCTCCTTTTTCTGGATGAAAAGCCCTTAGTGATGAGGTGTGCCACATAGAAGGATTTCCTGACTGTTGTGGCAATGTGGTTATTGAAGGTGATCTCTTATGATCCTATGATCCTGTGATCTAAATAACCATTACCACCCAGCTCACATTGTTCAACACTAACCTGATGTTCTCATACCTAAGATCAAGCAATAAAAATGCATTATGTATGTGTTCCCTGCACGTCAGAAAATACTTAATAAAGCCATGTACATGCAGAATACTAAACTACTGGTGGAAGTTTGATAAAACAAATATGGCTGCCAACTCAGTTGCATATAGGTTCATGGGTTGGTGCTAGGCTATCAGCCCTAGGGCCTATACAAGCCTAGCCATAACAATTCCCTGGCTATTTCTTCCACAGTATTTACTTCCCTGGACCTCTGTCTAGCAGGGCGACTGACATGATCCCTGGGGTGAATTTCCTATCTCCCATCCAATCATCAAGGTTCCTTTTGAAGAGGGTCAAAGAGGCCCTCTGCTTGACATGTATGGGCAGTCTTTTCCAGAGTCTGGGGAGTCTCTGGATCAAGAACCTAACCTGGGAATAAATACATTTCAGAAAGCAAACAGATGCAATTCTAAAAGAAGAAGAGTAACTGCATTTGGGTTCATATTCAGAATATGCATAGTCATGCATACCCATTTCACTTTTGTTGTCTGCTCTTGTGTGCATTGCCAAGGAATATGTACTGGTTGAGTTGCATTATAATATTTTTGGACAGAAGGCTAGTTACTTCATCACTGTAATATTACACAATGAAGAGTATTATGAAACAGCACCCTAGGTCCAATGGGTTTTGTGCCAGCACTGAATTGATGATACCATGCTGTCTATCAGTTATGCACAGTATCATATCACCCTGCTTTGTTTCAACTGGTGGGATTTATGCACAGTGTTTACAGCTTGCCAGAAAAAAAAATCTTCTAGAAACTAGAATGTTATTTCTCTTGATGTAAAACATAGCTCAAATGCTTTTCTTCTGCGAATAGTTTGATCTTCAGTGAAGGATAACTGTATGAAGCACACCAAGTCATGTTGCACAAACATTGGCATTGGTACTGAAATAATATCAATCAAATCACTATGCCTCAGAAGTAGATAATTCGTGATTCAGTGCCAAATGATTAAATGAGAAGGTTGAAGACATCTTACTCTAAATATGTGCATTGATTAGCACATTTTTCTCCAGTGTAGTAATTGTAAAATGTGGCATGGGTTTCTATTTATTTACTTATTTATTCATTTATGTATTTACTTGTTTATTTGTGGTTAACTAAAGTGCAAATTTAGGATTTAGAACTGTTTAGGTAGAAAAAGTATTTTTAAGGGATCTGCATCTACATTTTGATTGGACAGTGCAATATCCGTTATTGCTTTAGTTTGTAGTGAAAGCTATAAATATAAGGGTTCATATTATATGATCAAACACTAGAAATAGTGAACGATCTGTTATCGAAACCAAATGTATGAAACCACAACATCTTGAAGGAATGGATCAAATTCACTGATCCAAAAAAATGTACAGGCAACATAAAGTGGGTGGCTTCTCCCCCCACACATCCCTTATGTGTGGGGTTGTGCCCCCCACCTTAAATATACCAACTTTGAGATCACACGACAGTGAAGAAAACAGCAAAGTCCAGAGACCAGCTCAGCAAATTTTTTTCCCTGGGAAAAAAATTTGCTGATCCGTTCCTTCGATATTCTGTGGTTTCGTGCATTTGGGTTTTGTCAAATGAGCATTCGCTCATGTAATAGGAACCCTAAATATAATATTCTTAGGGAATTAATAGTAATGCTGATGATGATGTATGATTTTATCTCAGTCTGCATCTGGTGGCTTCTATACATGTACATAAGCGTGTATGTATGTATAAGCCAGGAAATTAATGAATGTATAGAAAGGAATCAAGAGCTACCCTGCAGGATTACCCTTCTAAAGGCTACACATAGGTGTTCAAGTGTCATAATGTCATATTAGAAACAGCTGTTGCCAGATAGGAGGGATGGCCTCTTGGTGCCAGACAGACAGCATTTGCATGAACTGTATATCTGTCATGTGGGAATTCTTGGTGCCAGACAGACAGCATTTGCATGAAGTGTATATCTGTCATGTGGGAATTCTTGGTGCCAGACAAACAGCATTTGCATGAAGTGTATATCTGTCATGTGGGAATTCTTGGTGCCAGACAGACAGCATTTGCATGAAGTGCATATCTGTCATGTGGGAATTCTTGGTGCCAGACAGACAGCATTTGCATGAAGTGTATATCTGTCATGTGGGAATTCTTGGTGCCGGACAGACAGCATTTGCATGAAGTGTATATCTGTCATGTGGGAATTCTTGGTGCCGGACAGACAGCATTTGCATGAAGTGTATATCTGTCATGTGGGAATTCTTGGTGCCAGACAGACAGCATTGGCATGAACTGTATACCTGTCATGTGGGAATTCTTGATGCCGTACAGACAGCATTTGCATGAAGTGTATATCTGTCATGTGGGAATTCTTGGTGCCGGACAGACAGCATTTGCATGAACTGTATATCTGTCATGTGGGAATTCTTGGTGTCGGACAGACAGCATTTGCATGAAGTGTATATCTGTCATGTGGGAATTCTTGGTGCCGGACAGACAGCATTTGCATGAAGTGTATATCTGTCATGTGGGAATTCTTGGTGCCGGACAGACAGCATTTGCATGAAGTGTATATCTGTCATGTGGGAATTCTTGGTGCCAGACAGACAGCATTTGCATGAAGTGTATATCTGTCATGTGGGAATTCCTGGTGCCAGACAGACAGCATTTGCATGAAGTGTATATCTGTCATGTGGGAATTCTTGGTGCCAGACAGACAGCATTTGCATGAAGTGTATATCTGTCATGTGGGAATTCTTGGTGCCAGACAGATAGCATTTGCATGAAGTGTATATCTATCATGTGGGAATTCTTGGTGCCAGACAGACAGCATTTGCATGAAGTGTATATCTGTCATGTGGGAATTCTTGGTGCCAGACAGACAGCATTTGCATGAAGTGTATATCTGTCATGTGGGAATTCTTGGTGCCAGACAGACAGCATTTGCATGAAGTGTATATCTGTCATGTGGGAATTCTTGGTGCCAGATAGACAGCAATTGCATGAAGTGTATATTTGTCATGTGGGAATTCTTGGTGCCAGACAGACAGCATTTGCATGAAGTGTATATCTGTCATGTGGGAATTCTTGGTGCCAGACAGACAGCATTTGCATGAAGTGCATATCTGTCATGTGGGAATTCTTGGTGCCAGACAGACAGCATTTGCATGAAGTGTATATCTGCCATGTGGGAATTCTTGGTGCCAGACAGGCAGCATTTGCATGAAGTGTATATCTGTCATGTGGGAATTCTTGGTGCCAGACAGACAGCATTTGCATGAAGTGTATATCTGTCATGTCGGAATTCTTGGTGCCAGACAGACAGCATTTGCATGAACTGTATATCTGTCATGTGGGAATTCTTGGTGCCAGACAGACAGCATTTGCATGAACTGTATATCTGTCATGTGGGAATTCTTGGTGCCCGACAGACAGCATTTGCATGAAGTGTATATCTGCCATGTGGGAATTCTTGATGCCAGACAGACAGCATTTGCATGAAGTGTATATCTGTCATGTGGGAATTCTTGGTGCCAGACAGACAGCATTTGCATGAAGTGTATATCTGTCATGTGGGAATTCTTGGTGCCATACAGACAGCATTTGCATGAAGTGTATATCTGTCATGTGGGAATTCTTGGTGCCAGACAGACAGCATTTGCATGAAGTGTATATCTGTCATGTGGGAATTCTTGGTGCCAGACAGATAGCATTTGCATGAAGTGTATATCTGTCATGTGGGAATTCTTGGTGCCAGACAGACAGCATTTGCATGAACTGTATATCTGTCATGTGGGAATTCTTGATGCCAGACAGACAGCATTTGCATGAAGTGTATATCTGTAATGTAGGAATTCTTGGTGCCAGACAGACAGCATTTGCATGAAGTGTATATCTGTCATGTGGGAGTTCTTGGTGCCAGACAGACAGCATTTGCATGAAGTGTATATCTGTCATGTGGGAATTCTTGGTGCCAGACAGACAGCATTTGCATGAAGTGTATATCTGTCATGTGGGAATTCTTGGTGCCAGACAGACAGCATTTGCATGAACTGTATATCTGTCATGTGGGAATTCTTGATGCCAGACAGACAGCATTTGCATGAAGTGTATATCTGTAATGTGGGAATTCTTGGTGCCAGACAGACAGCATTTGCATGAAGTGTATATCTGTCATGTGGGAATTCTTGATGCCAGACAGACAGCATTTGCATGAAGTGTATATCTGTTATGTGGGAATTCTTGGTGCCAGACAGACAGCATTTACATGAAGTGTATATCTGTCATGTGGGAATTCTTGGTGCCAGACAGACAGCATTTGCATGAAGTGTATATCTGTCATGTGGGAATTCTTGGTGCCAGACAGACAGCATTTGCATGAAGTGTATATCTGTCATGTGGGAATTCTTGGTGCCATACAGACAGCATTTGCATGAAGTGTATATCTGTCATGTGGGAATTCTTGGTGCCAGACAGACAGCATTTGCATGAAGTGTATATCTATCATGTGGGAATTCTTGGTGCCAGACAGACAGCATTTGCATGAAGTGTATATCTGTCATGTGGGAATTCTTGGTGCCAGACAGACAGCATTTGCATGAAGTGTATATCTGTCATGTGGGAATTCTTGGTGCCAGACAGACAGCATTTGCATGAATTGTATATCTGTCATGTGGGAATTCTTGGTGCCAGACAGACAGCATTTGCATGAAGTGTATATCTGTCATGTGGGAATTCTTGGTGCCAGACAGACAGCATTTGCATGAACTGTATATCTGTCATGTGGGAATTCTTGGTGCCAGACAGACAGCATTTGCATGAAGTGTATATCTGTCATGTGGGAATTCTTAGTGCCAGACAGACAGCATTTGCATGAAGTGTATATCTGTCATGTGGGAATTTTTGGTGCCAGACAGACAGCATTTGTAGGAAGTTTATATCTGTCATGTGGGAATTCTTGGTGCCAGACAGACAGCATTTGCAGGAAGTGTATATCTGTCATGTGGGAATTCTTAGTGCCAGACAGCATTTGCATGAAGTGTATATCTGTCATGTGGGAATTCTTGGTGCCAGACAGACAGCATTTGCATGACATGTATATCTGTCATGTGGGATTTCTTGGTGCCAGACAGACAGCATTTGCATGGTGTATATCTGTCATGTGGGAATTCTTGGTGCCAGACAGACAGCATTTGCATGAAGTGTATATCTGTCATCTGGGAATTCTTGGTGCCAGACAGACAGCATTTGCATGAAGTGTATATCTGTCATCTGGGAATTCTTGGTGCCAGACAGACAGCATTTGCATGAAGTGTATATCTGTCATCTGGGAATAGACTGGATAATAAACAGGAATGAAAATCTTCACCATTTCAAAATAACAGCCGTCTGTTGATCAGCTGTGCCATCATACCAATCCACTAAAGTCAGCTTTTTCCAAAATTATATCTTCTTGAAAAGGCTGAATTCCTCCATGGGGTGTTGTGAGGTACAACACTTGGCAGAACGAGAGAACAAATGAATCTCTGTCATACTGGTGGACTAGAATGGTGAAAATGAAAAACTGTGAGGCCCTACCTGGCCTCACTTCATATTATGCAGGCAAATAGATTTAGTGAATATAAAATGAACAGGTCCATATTGTCTGTATCAAAAATCAGGATAGTTTAGTTCAAAACTAAGAGAATCATGCAACTAGAAGAAATGTTTAGATACAGTGTTAACAATACCTGATCGAACAGAACAGAGGTAATCGCCTGTCAATTGGATAATGTAACAGTATGGCTGAATTACAAGTGAAGGTCTAGGAAAAATATTCTGATGTGTTGTCATAGGGCTATATAAATACAGAAGATAGACTTGGAATATCTGCAGTGCTTGCAAAATGAGGTATTGTTGGATGAACCGCTGAGGAAATCAAATGTGGAACAGGGAGAGGTGGTAATCATCAAATAATAAATAAATCAATGAATAAATAAATACAGAAGATATATTGTGCAAGGTGATTTGTAAGATTGCAAAATAGGAACATATAGTAGAATAAAAAAAGAGAAATAATAATTAAAGATTTACAACAGTTAAAGATTTAGGATACCGATAAGTAGTAAAAAATACTTGATTACAAATGCAAAACTGTGGATAGGCAAAAATATGTTAAAAGGTAGAGATGACTGAAGACATTTTTGAAATATATCACA
>NC_056743.1:222923218-222960718 GCF_019279795.1 Protopterus annectens
TTCATTCACCATCTCTTCATATGTGTCACTGTACAGCATTGTCAATATTTTGTCCACATAGGCACGTTGGTCCATCACCACCAAGCCTCCACTCTTATCAGGTTTCATAATTCTTACGCATTTATTAGCCCCAATGCCAGCCAGTAGGCTTTCTTCATCATTGGTCGTGTTAGATGCAAAATTCCCTCTCTTGTTTTGGTAAATCTGTCTGATTTGACTTGAACAGAGGGTTTCAAACACATGTAAAAGGGGGTGTAAAGGTGGATAAAATACACTAGTCTTTTTCCATCCAACCATGTTGTCTGTTTGATTTAAGCAGTCAAAGAAAAATCTAAAGTTCAGTTTTCTGACATATAGTTTTAAATCAAGTAAGGCACTTTCAATTTTGGGCATTCTAGTGAGAACAAAACTGAGCCCTTTTTGAAACAGATTTGCCCATTGTTTTGTTACACAAACATCACTCAAATTATAAATCTTAAAAATCACCACAATCATTTGTTACTATGTTACAAACATTTTGCTCAAAAATACATCCTCTGTTACCATTGTGTCCTTCCTCCTCTCGCCCTCCCCCAGTATATTCTCACCTGGTGGGAGTAAGAGTCCGAGGAATTCAAATTGTTCATCCGCCCCATGTTATGATTTTGCTTTCTCTGATTCTGAATACATTCTGACCTCTGAAGAGGTACTTCTAAAGGGGCTTGTTCATCATTATTGAAAACATCATTGTTATTGTCATTCAGTACAGGCCTTTCATAGACATCATCCTGGTTCACCCCTTGAAGTGCCATGTACCTATTGTTGGAAATAGGTAGTCTTTCCCCCTTCATATTCAATTCTGTCCCTTTCCAGCTTTTTAGCTTTTTTAGATGTTATAGCTGCCACAACCTTGTTAACATTGACAAAAACAGCCCTGTATTCATTTGTTTTAAATCAAAGCATAAATCATTCTTAATGCGGTCATTCAAATGGTCAGTGTTAACTTTTAAACAGTTGATTTCCCTATCATTGTCCCTCACCAATAGTTCTAAAAGCTCACAATCATGGAGATTAAACATTGTTAAAAGTTCTTTATACAGTTCCAAAGCATTTACAGTACCTGTTGGAAATTTAAACAAACAGAGCCCTTTTGGCACTTCCTCTCTTCTCAAGCATTCCCTTAGATAGCAGCTCTCTGTTTGAAGTTCCCTTAACTTCAAAATTTCAGTTTCAAAGGTTTGAAGTTGTTGGTCCAGAGTCCCATAGTTGGTTCCGATATTTTCCTGGTGAAATTCACACTCGGTACCTTCCCGAATCCAGTCCAAGAAGGAAAAGGACACCTGTGAAGCTACCTGGTTGACGTGTATACTGTCGTTACCTCCCCTTCTGGTATTAGAACAAATGGTAGCATTAGAATCAAGTGACTGAGAAATAGCAGGGCTTCTCTGAGCCGGTGTAATTAAAGAAGCTTGAGAGTCCAAAATAGTCTCTGACGGTGGTTTGTTATGATTGTTAGAACCACCTGAATGTAACTAAAGGCTTTTTCCTAGCCCAGTGAGTTGTTTTGTCAACCCCTGAATCAGGGTTGACAGGTTCCCAATAGAGGTCACCAATTCATGTGCAGAACCTTCTGTAGTGCCACCCGTACTAAACTCCTGCTCCATAGACAAACTTAGAAGCACAAAAGTACAAATAAAACTAGTAAAAAATAAAAAATCATGGAGAACAGCTCACAGGAACAAACTATACTTTAATATGAGCGCTTTCGCCAGCGTAAAACCATCTGACTTCTTCAGATTAATTAGACATTAAACATCACTTCCTTTTTATACAAAAAAATCAGTCACATTATCCCTAAATGATACATTCATAACAACTGTAAATTCCAATACAATCCACTACAATACCACAGTACCATCTTCAAAACAATCACAAATGTTTGTGCAACACAAAAAGTAAATAAAATGCACAATGTAAGTTGGCCATAGCCTGTTCATTTACACAAGCCCTGTTAAATACCACTTGTTTGAAAATATCTTCAGATATGAAAGTCTGCTTTCAGTTTTAGTAAGCTGGTCTTCATGCTTATATATATATATATACATACACATATGCACATTATATATATATATATATATATATATATGGCTTACCATGAAAAGGTCAAGATTAACAATGTAATCCGTTTATTTGTTCGACCCACATGTGTAAAATGTCCTGCAAATTAATTAACTAATTGTCTTACAATGTGGAATATCATACAGACAAATGCATGGTAAACGTAATATATATATATATATATATATATATGCATACACACACAACTCTCTCTCTCTCTCTCTCTATATATATATATATATATATATATATATATATATATATATACATACACACACAACTAATATATATATATATATATATATATATATATATATATATATATATATATATATATGTGTGTATATATTTATATATATATTTCAAGAGAGAGAAACAGAGCTGCAATTATATTTCGTTACATTGCACTATATTGGCATACATTAAGATGACCAGAAATGGTTCAAACCCAGTAAATCAAAAGAAGAAACATTTTATTCTTGGGGGGATGCCCCCTGCATCCTCTGAAGATTATATATACCAATTGCAAAATCACAAACCACTGTGTGCCAATCCCCCAAGCAAATGCCGACATCCTGTAATGAAGTGACAGTTTGAAAAAGAAAACTTCTTTCTTAAACATTTCATGTACCTCATGAACAATTAAACATATTAAATCTTTGTATGCATCCATCTATCTGTCTATCTATCTATCTATCTATCTATCTATCTATCTATCTATCTATCTATCTGTCTATCTATTTGTCTATCTATCTATCTATCTATCTATCTATCTATCTATCTATCTATCTATCTATCTATCTGTCTATCTTTATCTATCTAAATGTACTGAAGAAGCCAAATGGGAGAAACCAGTTTGTGGTTTGATTTGCAGTGATTTCTGGTGCTTCAAAAAAAGTAGAGAGATTTACTGTGCCTATATTTTTGTGTGTTGTAACAATATTGTTGTTTTACATACATATATAAATATATAGAGTTAGATGGATACATATGCTAACAGGACCATAGAAGTTGCTAGGCTAATGGCTGTAGCACCCTTACAAGCCTAGCCAAGTTCTAGCATTATTTCCATGATCAGCACCTATTGCCCCTGTCCAAGAGGGACACAGCTGGAACCCCCAGGGTAAATTTATGGTTACCCATCCAATCATCCTGATTGCATTTGAAGAGGGCATATGAGGAGCTCTGCTTGACATAATGCAGGAGTCTCTTCCAAATGCGGGGTAACCGCTGGATGACAAATCTGTACTAATACTTAATTTCATTGACAATAGCTTTAGTTGATATCTGCTTAGACAAAAAATTTTGATCGACTAAGCAGATGGTTGACAGGTGTGTGAGACTGCACAATTATTTGAGTTGGGAAATCTGCCCTTTCCCTGACATTATGCAATCTGGGAGTTAGTAGCTATAATTAGCAGAGGATGTGACAACACAGCTGGGGCATGCCCCCTTGAAAACAAAACAATGTTTTCACTTTTATTTTTATTTTTTACTTTTATTTGTTGCTTGGAACATGAGCAATAGCATGCTGACATTTGCAATTTCGACATTTTTATGGTTGGCATTGTGAATGTCAATGTTTGGGTGTTTCAGCTAAATTCATATTCAAATAAATCAGTGTTTCACAACATTGAAGCTGACTAGATGGACAAAAACCTACCAAACATAACACAATGAACATGTTTCAACATAAACATTTGGAGCATGCTAATTAAAAAAAAAAGTACTTATTGCAGGAGTATTGCAGCAATCTTGCACCACTATCTGTCAGTTAACCTGTCATCTGAATGATGTGAACAGAATAGCTATTAACAAAAGGAATGTCTAAGCTACCCAAGGGATATCATGGATATCATATTTATATCTATATTTATATAACTACATCTATGTGTGTGTGTGTGTTAGCATGTGCATCCATCACATAATGAAAAGTGATATGAAGATTACCCTTTATGTACAATTGCTCCAGCTTATGGGCATTTGAATGCTCAGTGCATTTTTTTATTTTTTACCTTTAATTACAAAACCTTGAAATTCAAACAACAAATACCGTTATTAAGGAAAAGGAATGAAGTTACGGCACGTCTTCAGAAATCAGTTGATAATGACAGTATTTATATTAAAATAGCTGTTAACAGCAGCAATAACTAATGACTTAATGCGAATATGAATCATTTAGTCTGCAGATATATATACCAAGTGATGGTATTCCATCTTAACAACATCAGAATATAACAACATAAGAAGGAATGAGCTTCTTTTTCTGTCAGTTGCCCAGTAAAAGACATTGTTTGACAGAGTCATTAGTTACATGTACATGGAATACAGCTGAAAAGTTCTACTTTGAATTACTCCGCATTCTGTACTCCACAGTCTCTTTTGCTAACATATGAGACTTGTGCTCCTGAATTAAGTGCTATCATGTTTTACATCGAGCCCATATACCCAGTCTCATAGCATCTCAGACTTGGTCTGTCTAATGACACTGCACAGGCATGAGTCATCCATACTCAGATAACTCCAACAGACTCTATGCCACTAGGAAAAGTGGTACCCTGAACCCAGTTATCTCAATGACCAGCCACCCAACACATGCCCAATTTATATTCCTAGAAGTTATGGTAACTACCAACCATTATACTTCTGTATCCTGTGCACTTACAATCTGGACAGTAGTTCAGCTTTTGCTATCACTGGGGGTTCACTATGCTCCATTAAGCAATTTTATATGGTACTCACACAACTTAGGGAATCTTGATAGGCAACATGTGTTCCACAGTTGTGATATTACATCATTTTCACTTGTGTTCCCCCAAAAATTCCTTATTGATTGCTTCTTATGAGCATCATGAGTGGTCTGTATGTAAAAAAATCATTCAAAATCTGAAATGTGTGTGATGCTGTGACTTGGTTGGGTATTAATGTCCCCCTTTAAGAATATTAGCTTTTATCAACAAGGGAGAGCCGAATTTATGCAAGTGGAAGTTCTGACAGAGGTTGCTCTGAGGAAGCCCACTCAATAAGAGTTTCTAAATCCATGTTAGTCCTTTATAAATAAATAAAATAGGAACATGCAGCATCAGTTAGCATATTTCAGGATTAATCATCATATTACTAGTACTTATATGCCTTATTAATCATAATTGCAGCCTTTTCCATAGACGCATAGGAGGTTACTTTTCTAATGGCCCTGGGGGCCTTACAACCCTAGCCAAGGGTTTATCCCCAGAAAGAAACCTCAGTCAGCACCTGTTGCCCCTGTCAATAAGGGATACAGGTGGAATACCTGGGACAAATTTATGGTTACCCATCCACTTATCAAGGTTTCACTTAAAGAAGGTCAGTGAGGTGCTCTGTTTGACATGTATGGGGAGTCTATTCCAGAGATGGGGCAGCCTATGGGAGACGATTCAGGCCTTTTGATCGGGTAGTGCATTAGGAGCTAGACTTACAAATATGGAGAATCTCTCGTAGGACATGGTCAAAGATTGTCTTGTAGGCAAGACACAGATCACCCCTCAGCAATCTGTACAATACCAAGTAGAGTAATAGAGATTTCAGCCTGTCTGCATAGGACAGCTGTTGGAGGCCATGGATTCTCTTTGTGAGGTTTTTCAGTGGCCTTTCTAGTTGGTGTAAATGTTTGGAGAGGTACATCCCATACAGGACATTATACTCAATTATTGGTCTAATGAGGGAGGAGTATAGAGAGGTGATAACCTCCTTTTTTCTGGATACAATCCCTTTACTTATGAGATGAACAAAGTAAAAGACTTTTCTGACCACTGCCACTGCATGATGTTCGAATGTGAGGTTATCAACCTGAGTGTCCACGTCTCTTGCCACATGTGTGCTTAGGGGGTTGCTGCTGATGTAATCAGTAGGGGTCATGTTTTTGCCAAATGTTATGATGATACATTTTTTTTTTTTTTTGCATTTATCTCGAGGCCATGACTTCCAGGTGTGGACTTGCACGAAAAACTACTCCCACAAAAGTGCATAATTAATATCTAGCGTTTTTGAAAATATATATGGGTAATTTAATACCCCACTAAGAATAATGCTTGTAAATTCAGCATTGCTTGATTACCAGCAAATAGCTCTATTGTATTTGAATGAACCTTTCAGCCTGAAGAGGTGTGAAACTCTTCCAGAAACCTAGAGATCTGTAGGTTATCATTGAAAGGGTTTCCCTTACAGACATCAGCAGAGATGTATGTATAATTCTGCTGCTGAGCAAGAAATTCTACTGCCAATAAAAAATACTAGGGCAAAAGTGTGTACCCTTGCTGCTGTAACTGAAGTGTCTAAAGTTGATGGCTAGAAATGACTGGACTAGTAATCTAATGAAAGTAAGGTGGTAGGGAACTTGAATGGCTTTGGCAACCAAACGAAGGACCCAAAATTATCAGATGCTGCCCAGATACATTCCTGGTGGGGGGGGAGTCAGAATTAAACACCTTCTCAAACTCAACTTGGATAGCCATAGTTGCTTTCACTGATTAAGTATCTACATGAAAGTTGGAATATCTCTTTGGTGATTACTGCAAGATCTTCCATTAATAAATCCAGCTTGGACAAGGCACATCACCATGGGGAGAAGATGAGCCAACCCTGAATCTATAATTCTGGTGTAAATCTTAGCCACCATATTTTTTAAGAGGTTAACCTGCAAATTTCTAGCTTGCTTTATCTCTTTATCTGCCATCAAGATATCTATTATATAGGATTCTTTTGTTCCAGTAGGGCTATCCCTTGAGCTAAAAAATTCTTTTTTTTAGTCTTTTTTATTAAATTTTAGCAATAATAATACATAAAATACAAAACTATCAGGGGGCAGCCACGATGGTGCAGTGGTTAGCATTGTCACCTCACAGCAAGAGGTTCTCTGTTTTGATCCTTAGCTGGGTTGCCTTCTGCGTGGAGTCTGAATGTCCTCCCTGTGTTGCATGGGTTTCCTTCCACATTCCAAAGACATGCTATAGGTGGATTGGACACTCTAAATTGGCCCTAGGTGTAAATATGTGCATGTGTGTGCCTTCTGTGGAAGGTTGGGCACTGGGCTGGCACCTCTGCACCGTAAAACTCCACTGCTAATCATAAACGGACAGGTGATCCACTGTGGTGACACCTAACTGGGAAAAGCTAAAAGAAGAAGAATACAAAACTATCAGAACAAAACAACTATTTATTTATAAAAGTCCAAAGCAAGATTCCTTTTTGCATAATCAAACCATTAATACTTTTCAAGTAAATCACATTTTTTTTGCCAAAATATATATTGAGATGTAACATTAACAGTTTTTATTTTTTTAGCTGACAATTCATTTTTACATACATTTTTAGCAAAATATACAAATCCTATGAAGGATGGGATAGTTTTACTTTTCCAAGTTTTTGCAGTAACCTTCCTAGCTATAGTTAAAAGAAAGCAAAGAAGAGGCACCTGCAATGCTGGGATAAAGTCTGGAACTGGAGCATTAAATACAATCAAAGAATCAGTGATGATACATGTATCAGACCACAAAGCTTGAGTAAAATTGTTTAAACTCTATCCAAAAACAAGACATTCTACACTCTAATACCATATGAAGCCATCCAACATCTAAAACTTCACCACATCTCCAGCAGTTAATATTTCTAATTTATATATTAATGCAACTTTATGAGGAGTTCCGAAAGCTTTATGCAAATGTTACTATGTAAATATTTTCCAGTAAAGAAAAGAGGCTGATTTTCCATCCGATTTTGAATTTAATTTTGTATCAGCATCAGAAAAAAATTGTAGAGTAATTCCAAAACTTCAAATCTGAAAAAAATGAAAACTATACTAATAATTTTATATATTCTAGATAAATATGATCTATTACTAATTTAATTATTATTAATACGAAATAAAAATTCTGATATTTTTGAGGAAGATTCTATAAGTGAATCAAATTATACTTTTATTTTATCACTAGCAAATTCCTTAAAAATTTGCAACCTCAACCACTTTTATGTTTTCCTAAGTTATATCTGGCTAAAAGAGAATCTGCTGAAAGTATTTTAATTCCATTTAAGAACTGATACCAAAAGATTAAACAATCCTTTGTATATGTTATAGGAAACAATGAAAAAAAAAGATCTTTGACTATATAATTAGAATTCATTTATCTCTTAAATGTAAGAAGGATAGAATTGAAAAAAGGAATGGCTATAAAGTTATTACTACCTTTCATGCAAACTTCTTTTAGGATCCAATAAAATTTATTTAACACAAGTTGTGTATACAAGTCTATCAAACATTTATTATTAGAAGTACATTTTTTTATGAAATATTTTCCATTTTGATACACAAGAAGTGTTTAAACATTAAGAAAGTATCTTAATGGTAGATTTAGCAGTTTACTATTAATATGTTGAGCATGCGTTCTGTAAAAATGACAAGTGTGGTATTCAGAATGCAGAGATACCTTTAGAAAAAGATTGAAATGTTGACTCTGGATGACCAACTATGGTACAGCATGTGTTACTATGCAGTCAACCTTTACACCGTCGGCCTAATATGTAGTATAGAAGGTGTTGCAGACATGGGTGATGTTTCATATTGAGATCATGGGACAGTGCAGATCAGGAGATTTTTTCTTTTCTGCACTGTAGTGTGATCTCAGAGTTGGAATATATAAGTGGCAGGGGTTGTGGGGGGTGCAGACTCCCACAGAGGGGTGCAGAGGGGCTTGCCCTCCTACAAAAATATGACTGTCAGTGCTGTGCAGTATGGATCTGGTCTACACATACTGCTGCAAAGGGGATATCGGACTTGAGTAGAATTCAACTTTACCTGAATTAGTGTCCGATATTCCAACCTATTCAGTATTCCAAACATTAAACATGTAAATCAGATTTTTGAATGGTTTATGTTCTGATGATTGATGTTTTAATAGTAAACCAGATTTAGCATATAGTGCAATATTTGAGAAACCTATACCACCTTTTCCCAATTTTTTGCATGCCATTCAAAAGAAATCCTTGGTTGTTAGCATAGCATAGAAAATTAAGAAGAACAGAATTAATTTTCTTTAAGATGATTTGGAAGGGATTAGTGATTGAGTGTAATATAAGATTTTAGCCAAAATTACATTTTGTAGTGTAGAATAACTTATTCTAGTTTCTGATTAATTGAGAAACATTTTAATTATATTTTTACAATTCTTAACATTGTATCTTTGCAAGATATTTAATTTGTGTTTTATCCCACTTAAAATGATTATATCCTTATAGAAAAAAAATTTTTTTTTTTTATTAAGTACCAACAATGCATGGAATTAAATATATTTTAATGGTATTTCTATTTTACCTATAGTTAGCAATATATCATCCATAAAGGGTTGTATTCTAGAAGAATAATTCTCATCTGTTGAAAGGTCCTTCATATTTTTACTTGATCTAATATAGTTTGCAAAAGGTTCTATAATCAATGCTAATAACAAAGGAGACAGTTGACAGCCTTGTTTAGTGTATTTTAAAATTTTAAATGGACTAGAAAGGGGCCTATCTTAAGAAAAGAAAATTAGGTATTATAAAGCTTTGTGATTAAATTAATAAACTCCTGACAGAAATTATATTCTTTAATCATGTTATATAAGTAAAGTCAATTCACTGAGTTAAAAGGTGTATCTATGTTTACACTTATGGTTGAAAGTTTTGTTCATATTCTTATTGGCAAAATCTATTTAATGTATTAAGCATAATAATATTATCTTGAACCCTTCTATTTAATATAAATCAAGTTTGATCATCGTTTATTATTTCTGGCAAGATAAGATTAATTCTTTTCACTAGAATAGTCATAAATAACTTGTAATATACATTTAAAAGTGAAATAGGGCAATATGAAGAACATAATTTTGGATCTGTATCTTGTTTTAATATTGGCGATACAAGAGAAAATCTCCAAGATGGGGGTACATTGGAAAAAGATTTAACTTCTTCAAACGCTTTTAGCAACATTTTTATTACATCAGGAAATAACTGATATAATTCTGGTATTATACCACTATACCATTTGATACCATCTAATCCTGGAGCCTTGTTTGCTCTAAGGTTTTTAATATGAT
This sequence comes from Protopterus annectens, assembly GCF_019279795.1. Taxonomy (NCBI): domain Eukaryota; kingdom Metazoa; phylum Chordata; order Ceratodontiformes; family Protopteridae; genus Protopterus; species Protopterus annectens. The sequence goes on from NC_056743.1 coordinate 222,933,418, forward strand.
CTTTTAATCCTTTAAAATAAATTGACTTGACACTTCTAATTTTCTTGTTCTTTAGTTAACTTATAATATATATTATCTTTTAAAAAACTATAAACTAAACTATTCCATAGACTACTATTATTACTATTAATTTGTTCATAATGACTCATAAAACACTTTAATATATCTTTTTAAATCTGTCACTGTTTTATCTTCACTGATTTTATATGAGATTTATTTGATATTTGTTTAGGCACTTTCTTTGATCTAATAGCTAATCTTTCAGACATTTAGGGTTTATAGACTACAATTATATTTTTAGTTTTCTAACTTTATTGAAATCTTTTGACATCATATTTCTGATTCAATGCTTTCCATTCTAAATGTGTAGATTCATCCTTAGGATTTATATTTAACATTACATTATTTATGTTAAATTGTAAAACATTTAATTTGCTATCCCATTCCTTCCTTGTGCATATATACCAATTTTAATTTTACTTATCAAATAAGCTTTTAATGAGTCTCACAAAATGACTACTGTAACATCACCATTGTTGTTAAATTCTAAAAAGTTATTTATTTCATGTATAAATTATTTGCTGAAACCTTTAATTTTAATTATATATGCTGGTAGTGATTGACAATAAATTAAGTTATCAGATTTTAAAGAAAGATTGCAACTAATTGTGTTGTGGTCAGTTAAGGGGCAAGAAACTACCAAAAATCCTCAATTTTAGAATATATGCTACTAGAAGCAAAAACATTATCAATATTGGTGTGGGTACCAAATCTAAATGAATAATAAGTATAATTAAAAGCTTTTGACAATCTTAAATCATAAATGTCTCTCATCTTCAAAGAATTAATGAAGTAATCTAAGTGCTTAGTAACTGAACAAACTATAGGTTTCTTTTCATTAGTGGTATCTTTATTAAATAAGATAAAATTAAAATCACCAGCTATAATATATCCTTTCATGTAGTAAGCTATACTGTCTAAATATATATATTTTTTAATTTTAGCTCCAATTCCAGGAATCCAGTAGGTACTTACAAATGTATACTATTTTTTATTTAATTCTACAACAAACAATCCCAACATATTATTCTTATCAGAATACATATCAGTCACTTTTGGCATAACTGTTGAATTTTTCCACAGGATAAGAATGCCTCTTCTTTTTGATCTAAAATTAGAGCTAACTAGAATTTAATAATCTTTTAAAAGCAATCTGTTTAAATCATTAGTCAGTAAACTATCACTTTTTAATGGATTAATTTACATTATTAATATTCTGTGAAATGCATTTATAAACTAACATGTTTAAAATCAAATAACTTAAGCATGACAACAAATGTCAGTATTGCTTGTTATGAACAAATAGACTAAAACTAAAACATTTAAATACCCTAATGTGGAATTACACATTCCTGGTTTGATGATATAATCATGCAAAGCACACCATAATACCTCCATTAAACTACATTAAACTACATAATTTCTAATAACATTTAATCAGAAATAACAAAGCACTCCCAAATATATCTCCCGTATATTTTTTCTTTCCCCTTTTCTTTTTTCTTTTTCTTTAGCCTTAAATAACTTATTTCTTAATGACTAAAGACCTTACATTCCAAGATCTAAACATACATGTCAGTCTTAATTTTATGTCCATACAGACTTGTATATGACAACATATGCAGTCATAAATCAGTATACTACCAAACTATATCAATACCACTCTAATAAGTTTTATATTTTAAATTAGATGAGTGTATTTCATTATATATCACAGTCAGTAATATAAACACCAAATTAATAAATTGTAGGCTTCCCTCTATTCAATTTAGCCAGCAAACAATGTAATATGAATTTATCCATACCATATAATGCACCCTTATAATTATTAATTACTAAAACATATAAACTATAGTAGTTAATAAAATCAATCACCTAACTTTAATCAATTGATATTCATATTCATTATTTTTTATAATAACTTTTGGAAGCCATAATTTAATTATATCGCTATATAGTCTACACAGTTATACATTAAAAGTAGTATTAAATTTGATCTTTTAGAAACATTCTAATGACATACTATTTTTAATATATATTTATAAAAACAATAAATTAAACAAGTAAATTAATTGCTAAGTAAACATGCAATATTATATGATCAAATAAAAAAGAAAACTGGGGAAATATGTTACAAACCTATAAGTTTGATCAATAAATATCTCAAATGAAATCTTACCCATCTAGTATTAAAACTACTTGTAAGAAAAAGCCTCTGAAAAGAGATTACATCCTATAAAGATATACACAAAATCCGTATTACATAAAGTGTGACACTATTTTTAATGCAGTAAATATCATTCATGAAATATTCAGCATTAATCCAGAATGTGACACATAAATGAATATAAAAGTAACCAGAGATACATAATAGATAAAAAGGTAAGAACCTTCACATAAACAGACATAAAATTAAATGATATATTGATTCACTTTCCATCATTAAGCACCCTTAACTATACAAAGTTTTGGTTATCTCAAACCATACATTTTTATATTGTAACTAGTTCCTTTATGCCATGAGAAAATCAAAAGAATTTATTTAAACAATGAACATCTAACTATATAGAGCCTTCTTTAAGATATTCTTTAAAACAAAACTCTCATCTGTTATTTTAATTCTGCTGTATAAATATATATTTTTATTTTAGCTTTTTCATCACTTATTACTTTTCCGTGGTGATTTAGCATTCTTATCTATTTCTGTGATCTAACTCAGAATACTACTGACTGCTCTTCAACAGAATTGGTAATTCTCCAGATCTTATCAGTAGATCTCAGTCTGATTAATTCAAATAAGTTAAATGTATATCATCCCTTTTAAACATTGCCAGATGGATACAGAACTGTATGGTCAAAAGCATACATAATTATTATATACCCTTGAATAGAATTGATGTGAAGAAGAAAAAGATACAAAGTTGCTGTAACATTTAACTGTGGTTTCCCCAGCAAAAGAGAAATAATCTGATTGGGCACAAACTGGCTATTTCTTCACTGTTTAACATACTTCATGCTTGTATCGTCATCTACATATATATTTTCTCCATCAGTCTGTCCATCCATTCATATGCATGCATATAACTTGAATAACCAAAGATAAATAGAAACAAAATAAAAATATGTATGTGTGCACACACCTGCAAGTACAAAAATGGTTGTATTGGCAAAACTCCAACATCTCTATTTTTTATATGTGTACACACACCTATGTGTGTATATATATATATATATATATATATATATATATATATACATATATATATATATATATATATATATATATATATATATATATATATATATATATATATATATATATATATGGTTTCTGTATTACGTGATCGAAATTTCAGATGTTCGAACACGTAATGATCAACCCCAGTAGAGCGAACCGGCATAATGTCGAAAGGCCGGAAAAAAATAACAAAAACCCAAACAAACCATTAAACTGTTTCATGCAGGGGGGCACCCCCCACACCCCCCACTACTTAAATATACCAACTCCGAGACCGCACTTCATTGCAGTAAATGGAAATCTCCCCTTACGGAGATTTCTGGTTATGTGTTCGACATTCTGCCGTTTCGGTCAATTGGGGTCGATCATTACATGTTTGAACATCTGAATTTTCAATCACGTAATATATACCATATATATATATATATATATAGAGAGAGAGAGAGAGAAAGATATCTTTATACACACACACACACACACACACACACACACACACACACACACACACACACACACACACAGACCCATAGAGAAAGAGAGACATTGAGATTGAGATATATAACACTTAAAATCATTGAAAAAAATTATTTGATAAATACTTACACAAAGTAAAACAAACAATGAATGCAGTAAAAGTTTAACTCGCTCATTGAAAATACATGGTGGCAAGGCAGAATTTCAGGGTACTGTAATTCCAATAACTAAACATTTTTGTTTGATAAGGTTGCTCAGTTATTTATAGACTGGCAGGCAGTCTAATTTTTAAATGTGAATAGCATGTCTCCTCTTTGCAGTATATCAAAAAACTAAATTTTGATGTCATCTCTCCACAGTTTAGACTCAGCATGGAATTTAACATATGTGTAGGAATTCATATATTATGTAAGTAAGAGAAGTGTTGAATTTCCAAGTTTATTATTTTTAAATAGAAGCTACATTTTTTGTAAACTAATAATGTATCTTTTATAATATTAAAAATTTAGAGACAAAATCCTTGTTTCATCTTCTTTACTCTTCTTCTCTGCTCATCTTAGCATTCCAAGCTAATCACTTTCTGTTGCCAAGAATGTCAAAGGTTAGAAAATACTTCTGCTTGCAGGGACAGCTTCAAAATGGAATTGTGCAGCTAATACGAGTGAAACAAAACTCTTGACAGTATTCTAAGTCTTAATTTAACACTGCAGTGTTTCAAGCAGGAAAAACACATATAACATCTTATTTCATTACAGGGAAGCTCACAACCACATCAGGCGAGCAACAGTTTTAAAAAAAATGCTGTTTATAACACTTTACAGTCAAATGAACTTTTAGCAACTCAAAAAAATAGAAGCATGCTTATACTCTATATAACATTAAAACACTATGAAGCATTCTATTGAAATTCAAAACAGCTAAGAATTTTTGTTTCAAACATTTAGATAAAAGCAGAAGACATAGTGTAGCACAACATCTTACTAAATGTTCCTCTGTTAGTAAACATCATTTCCAGTGGCCATCCTGTAGTATATAGTGCCAATATTGTTTTTTTTTTTTTTTTTTACTACTCATAAGCTATTCACAAATAACTTATGGTTAAAATGTATGAATATATTATGCTTAACAGAAATTTATCCAACTCAGTAAGACTAACCCCCTCTATTAAAGAAATTTGTAATAATAGTGATTCCACTGCAGTTAACTTTAACTTAAAATGAAGCCATTGAAATAAATAAAAATCTTTACCTTTTGATGACTGATATTCAGGTAAAGATGTTAAGAAAACATTCATACTATATGTAATTAAAGCTTGACCAAATAAAATATGCAGTCATTTGTCTCTGAATTTTTTTACTATTCTTTTCTTTTAATGTCCATTCATTTCTAGTTGCTTGTCTCCTCAAATTAGTCAGAGACCAGTCCATTTCTTCAGGTTTATCTAATTTTTCTTCTGAGTGAATTCCAAGGCATCTTTTAAAGTGTGTAAAATCTTTTGTCCTTTTGTTAGAAAAATCCAATTTTTTGCTGGAAAAATGAGTTGAGCCTTAATGTTCATTTTATTTAGACATTTTATAAATGTGATACAAGCTTTTCTTTTTGTCATCATTGATGAAGAATAATCATTATCAAATCTGATTATATTTTCTTTCATTTTTATTGTTGAGTTTGCCCATGCAGTCTTCAGAACCAAATCTTTATCCTGACTGGAGAGCAGTTTAACAGTTACTGACCTTGGAGTTGGTGGACTATTTCTTTAAAGAAGTATTTGAAAGGGATCTATAAGCCCTCTCTATACCAAAAGAGAGAGAGTTTCAGGTACATTCAGACTTTTAGGCAACCAGTTATTTAAAAACTGCAACATATACTGTCTCCTTCTTCTTTCTCCAGTATTCCATAAATTCTAATGTTATTCCTTCTAAATCAGCTCTCCAATTCTTCTATTTTCACTAGAAATTGTGTTTTGTTTAAGTACAAATTCAGCATGGTTTTCATTTTCTGCTATTCTCCCATCCAAGTCATTAACTGCTTCTTGTTTTGTTGAAATCTGCAATGGTTGTTGTTGTATAATTCCATTTCAATACATCCATTTGTTTCAAACATTCTTCCTTTATATTGCCTATTTTTATTTCTAATGTATCGATTTTTATAGAAAACTCCTGGATGCTGCTCAAAATAGACTGTAATTCTTTTGGCGTTGAGTTTTCTTGGGAATTAGCCTTAGAGTGACTCATTATAACAAATCACTTGATATTTTTCTGACAGGAAAATAATTAGAAAAATCACAACTCTTGATTTTTCCTTAAAAAGCATTTTTTACTTGTATATTAGAACTGTTCATTAAATAGAATATTATTTGCATTCTTAATATAAAATCATGTCAGTTTATTTGAAAAAGAAGCAGAGCAAAAATTCAGTGCTGCTAACTGATCACCATCTTGGCCATGCCTTCAAGCTAAACATTTCTTGATACAGGCCATGCACGAGAGTGCTTCACACATCTTCTATGACTTCATATAATTCCATTACTAAAGATTCAGGACATGGAGCTTTTCTGCTCACATTTCTGTTAATATTTTGCTTCACAGAGTCTGATGTGTGTTTCTAGAATTTTCATGCTCCCCCTCAGTAAACTTATCTGATATAGGTTTCTCAGAAATTGCTTACAACCTTCAGGATACCAAGTACTCGTATCATCCCTGCCTGCTTATAATCATTATAATAAATTTAAATTACTTGGTCTATTTCTGAGACGGAAGCCAGGATCTGACTTCTAACTAATGAAAAGAGTTGGACCTTTAACCTGTCTTTGCTTAAGTTTGTAATGCAGTATCTTCTCTGGTTTACAGTTAAACACCAGTGTTTGTAATGCTACCCTTTACAGATATAGTGAGCCCTTCATACATGGCTTACAACAGCAATATTTTCACCAACTTATATTTTCTCCTTACCTGTCTGTCAAAGTTTAAATTTCTTGCTGCAAATAGGTTGAAGCTCTTTACCCAAGATCAACATTAGTCCAACTTACATGGATCATTCTTTTCAGATTTGAGAAGGTAAACCCTTGATCTTGTTGCATAAGGGTCGATGGGTCATGAATCAATTTCCATACTCATTTTTAATATAACCCCTTGTACTTTTTTCTGTTTCTCCCTCCCTTGGGGTTAGAGCTGTTCACAGCTCAGTCTAGTACAACGCTGAAACTACAACTCACAATAACTGGTAAATCATTCTTGTATTCTCTTAATTCATGGAACAGGTGTAAAATACAAGGGACTATCACAACTTGGATAATATTTGTTAACTGTCATATACTCCACTTGCCCTGTTATAACATAGAGAGTGACCATTCACTGCCACTATCATAAAGTACTGTACTGATATCCCATATCACTGTATTTTATGGCAACACTGCTGCTGCTCCATTTTGCAAAAGTAGGAACATTGCAACCTCCCATCATGCCATTAAAACCTTCCAAGTATCTGACATGTTTGTGTTTTAAATTGACTTCTGTAATAGTGCTGTAAACATACTGCTTAAATATCCCACATTTTTTAACTGTGGGGTTATGTCCTCTTATGTTTAAGGTTGGAGCGGTGAAATGTGTCAAAACTAATGGACTGTGTTTAAAAAATTTAACTAAGTTTGAACTTAAATCTTAACTAGTCTGTAACGGACACTGATAAGCATGGGGATCATCTCATAAGAACAGCAACAGTGACATAGAGAGAGAAAACCCTGACCATGACCCAGGTAATTTATTTATTGATTGATTGATTGAGTGATATTTTGTGATCAGAAAATTCTGACTGAGTCAGAAACCTATTTTCAGCAGAGGCCCAGGGTGAATAGCTTCACATAAAGTACAGGCATTATTACAATTTACAGTTTTGTGTACACATTACATTCTATTAAAGCAGAATACAGTTTAACATTAATACATTACTACATACAGTTATAGACATAGTACAGCTTAATATATGACTAGAATAGCAGTTTACAGTCAAAAATTTTTGACTAGGATACTAAGTAGACTTATATTTAAAAGAAGGAAAATTAAATCATTTTGAGTAGCCGTTGTAATTAGTAGCTTTTTAGGAGTGAAAGGTTTAAGTGAAGGTTAGAAGACAGGGGTAGTATGGTGGTTAAGGATAGTAGCGTAAAGAGAGAAGTGATATGAGGGATGGTCTGGTAAGCATGAGTAGATGTAGTTTGGAATATGGAATATGATACATTGAGGAGAAAAGGGGCTATGGAAGTATATACAGAACTTGGAGGAGAGACGAAGTAAGTAGATACTGGGTAATGAGCTAGGGAAGAGAGTAGGAGGTGAGGGGTGGAGGACAGGCAGATGGAGAAGGGAAACAGGTAGTATCTGCTGTATAGTGATGAGATAAGAATTAAATATGTTAGTCTTTAGAAGAGGATAATTCTGGACTGAATTAACTACTCATGGATTGATGGTGTTGGTAGGAGAGATTATGTGCATCCATTTGGGGGGGGGGGCTGATTTCGCTATCTTCTGCATAAGTCCCTCAGATGAGGGGCTAGGATACAAATATAAAACTTGGGGAGGGTGTTAGGCTCATCAAGCTGTGGTGGATGAATAGCAGCATTCAAGATTTGTGTGCAAGGCCATGCACTCACCTAGAGAAGGTGTTGTGGACTTCCTCAGTGACTTCAATCTCATGTCCCTCTGGCCATTGATGAGATAAGGTTATTAAAATTGCCTTCATGGCCACCTGCATGGCAACCATGTCCATACATTTCTTACCTGAGTAATGGAGGAAGGTCATGGTGGATTAGGATGAGGGGAATGGATCCATTAAAAAAGATGGACCATGAACAATCTTTTCTATCATTCTTGTAAGCATATCTGACAAGATTGGGTCATTCTTCTTCAAACCATTAGGACAGGCACCCATTTTTTCCACCTTGGTTCACTCATTAAATTATACCTCAGAAAACTGTGTCTCTTAAGGATGACCTAAAAGACTGCAACCACCTTATACTGACATTAAAAAGTATTAAAAAAGCCCATTTTATGTTAATAATACATGTCTGAACCTAATGTAGTCAAAGTTGATTAGAAATATAATCTTTATTGATAACATTTTGTTCGTCAACTTAAAATTTCTCTGTGAACATCCATACAATGCAAAATATATTGGACTCACATAGAAAGAATACTGGACATGGACATTTTGTGGACTGATTCAAAATTGGCTCTGTGAATACCTTCATCATAAAGGTGGGAATTTTCACAAGGCCATTCTAGCCTTATGAAAGACAAAATATGGAGGCATAACACATAAAGCCAACAGTTCTAAAATTTGTCTTTCAGATGTTATGGCCACAGGAAATAATTTTTCCTGACAAAGATTTAAAACCAGGTTTGTAGGTTGGCTCAAAAGGAAATACTCCTTAAGAGATACATTCCTATTAGGAGAACAGATTCATTGAGTTAAGAACTAACTTTGAATGTATCCATTAGGGAGTGTTTTACAATAAATTAAGGAAGCAATCGAAGACTGATGAATTCCCTGATGGAAATTAGAATTTGGGATAGGAAATCAAAAATCGCTGGGAAGTATAATGACAAAGAATCAAATTCCTTGCAGATATCCCAAATAGAGAAACATGTCCATCTGCTTTTATATGTTTTTTTTTTTGTTTTCAGGCTTTGGGCAAAATTAGGATATGGATGCCCTAAGACAGCATGATGTCACCCTAAGCATTAAAGGAAGTAGAGTAATCCCAGCACTTATTAGATAACCATGGCAGGGACATATAGGTCACCAGGATTTATAGGATCATAGAAAGTTACTAGGCTATAGGCCCTGAGGCCCTTATAAGCCTAGCCAAGTGTTTATCCCATGTTTAAACTAATCAGCACCTGATGCCCCTGTCCAGCAGGGACACAGGTGTAATCCCAGGGATCTATTTTCTATTTCCCATCCAGTTTGTGCTTAAAAAGGGGTAAAAAGGTACTCTGCTTGAAGTGGAGAGGGAGTCTATTCCACAGATGGGAGAGTCTCTGGGACAGAAATCTATTCCACCAACAAGCCCTATTGATGTCACAGACCAGGTTGAGGCCGCGCATGTGGGTTACTCGAGTGGAGCTGGACTTGCGGATATGTAGCAGTCCCATCAAGGTGGGGTCAGAGATTGGCTTGTATAGGTTCAGAGGTGTGTACTAGGCTAATGTGCCTGGAGCCTTTACAAGCCTATCCCATAGGATTATCTCTGAGGAGTCTGTATGAAACTGAGTAGAGGGATAGGGCTTTTAGCCTATTTGTGTATGGTAGATTTTTGAGGCGCTGTCTTCTCCTGGTGAGGAACTTCTGTGGTCTCTCCAGCTGCTGCATGTGCTTTGTGAGGTACATGCTGAATGGACTGTTGTACTTAATAATGGGCCTTATAAGGGAAGAATACAGGGATGTTATGACCTCCTTGTCCCTGAATGAGATACCCTTACTTATAAGGTAGGGCATGTAGAAAGCTTTCCATACAATGGAAGCAACATGGTGGTCAAAAGACAGTTTGCTATCAAGCTGGGCAACCGAATCCCTCATGACTGATTGCATGCTTAGGATGTTGATATTAATGTGATAATTTGTGGGGACATCACTCTACCCAAAGGAGATGATGGTGCATTTTTTGGTATTCAGCTTGAGACCATGTTTCTGGCACTAGTCATTTGTTTGGGTGCGACCCTCTTGGAGGATGTCCACGTCACTAGGGAATTGATGATGGACCCCAATCAGTCATTGCCAAACCTGGTCGGTCGTATCCTACTGGTTTTGGCCTGCACCTCAGAAAAGTATATCCCAAATAACATAGTCCCCAAGACCAAACCCTAGGATACTCTGCTCGATACTGGTCTACTACTTGTGGTGGATTCCCCTATTTTGACTAGGTGGGTTCTATTAGTGAGCCAGTTAGCTACACATCTGGTAACATACGGATTGACGCCCAGTTGAGAGAGTTTATCTATTACACCTGAGTGGGGAATAGTGTCGAAGGCTTTGGCCAGGTCAAGGTAGGTATTGTGCACCAGCTTCCCCTCAATCATGGCTTTGGTGACTGTCTTAAAAAAGTCAACCAAGTTTAACAGACATGGCCTCCCCTTGATGAAGCCAAATTGTGTGGGATCGAGTGTCTGGAGGTCATCAATGTCCTTGTTAATGAGGTCCATGATAATCCATTCCATGGCCTTGCAGATCAGGCTAGACTGATGGATCTATAATTTCCCAGATCGGTGGATACTCCACCTTTTTGTAAAGGGATGACAGTAGCTGTCCTCCACTCAGCTGGGACAAAGCCGGTACTCAGGCTTTGGTTGAATAGGGTGCCTAATGGTGCTGCAAGTTCCTGCCTGAGTTCATGTAGGATGCAAATTGAGATGATATTGGGTCCCATGGAGGCTGTATTTTTTGTCTTTGAGAAGAAAGTGATGACCTGATCCCTAGATATAAGGGAAGGGGGCAGGTACTGGGAATGTCCTGCTTTACTGATGGGGAGGAGCAGAGGGGTGAATGTTTCACTGAATCTGTCAACAAGCACATTTGCTATATCTATGACATTTGTATATGTGGTGTCCTTGACCACCATTTCTGAACAGATCTGGGTGTTTCCTTTGAGACTGCAGACATATGAGAAGAAAGCCTTATGATTGTCTCTAGTAGATGTGGCCAATTTGGACTCGAAGTTTGCTTTGGTGCATTTCACTATGCTCTTATTTGCTTGTTCAGGCGAAGGAGAGATTGCTTCCACTTGAGCATCTGCTTCTTCTTGGTCCTGGACAGCAATTTTCTTTCTTTTATTATAGAGTTTATTTATGGCAGATGTCCACCAAACAGGTTTGTTCGTCCTTGTGGAGGTTGATTTAGTCCTGTCAGGTATTCCTGATTCCATGCATCTATATAAATGTTCATATAGTGCTTTGGTATATTTTTGGATACTGGTGCCAGTTCCTAGAGAGGAGGGGGGCTGTGAAGCTATTTATACCATCCCTCAGGAGGCTGTAGTCAGCTTTGGAGAAGTTTTTTTGTTAGACGCTAGCTAGAGGGGGTCTGGGGAGGTGGTGACTTCAAAAAGTGACCGTTTTATGATTGGCTCTTACCAGGGAAGATGATACTGCAGGGATTCTGCAGTGATTATATATACCAAGTCCAAGATATGTTCACCTCTTGTGAGGGTATCAACTAGCTGTACCAAAGCACTTGCATTGACAAAATCGAGGCATCTTTGGGTATGTGTGTTCTGGCATGAGTAGTTCTTCTAGTATATGTTTGGGTAGGTAAAGTCACCTAGGATCAGGTTAAAGGGCTGAATCTTGATAGATTCAAAGAGGCCCAGATACACAGATTGGGCATCTTTAGTCAGAGAACAATGATTCTCAAGACTAGAACAATAATATTAAATTGTTTTTGAGCTTGCTGTGCATGGCTTTCTGAATATGTTTTTGTATGTGGCAAAGATGAAAAGGAATAAAAATCCTAAAGGCTATTTCCAGATAAGATCATTCCTAGGCTGTTGCCCCAGAAGAAAAGTTAGGGTGTAGAGTATGTTGCATTTGGTTTTGGCCAGGGATGTAAACTGTTCACTGCAAGACTTCTCCAGTGATGGAATATTCTCCATGCTGCTCACAAACTGAAGGACCTCTCCTATGGCATCAGATGACAGCAGCTAAGCCTATTCATAAAACAGTGGGCATCCACCATTAATATGTTTAGCTAGCAAAAAGTAATTGCATACCATCATCCATTCTCATACCCTCATGGATTCTCAACATAGAGGGTAAGAATGAGTCCTGCCTGTTTATATACCACATCACCTCCTTATTGTTAGAGTAAATGGTAAGATCCCCTTCAGGAAAGGGTTTCTGAAAGTCGAGCAAAATGCGTAGAACCCACCTGCATCTCCCAACATTGATAAGCAGACTGCTCTCCCAGTGTGGACATGCACCTTGAACTCTCTACCACTGACAAGACCCCTCTGCAGTAGGACAGGCACATCAATGGTGACAGCTGCTATCAGAGTGTGGAAGTAAAAGGGGACTGTATGAAATACGATTGGACATCTTATGCCGTAGTTGTAATGACATTTTGCATGCTTTGTAAATCCTGATCAGGAGGTTCGTACTGTAAAACCACAACATGTCGAATATGCCCGACAGAACCCATATATGAAATATTCCATGGTGAAACAGGTAAATTATTGCTTCAAGTCTAGTGTCTTGAAACAAAAGGGATGTTCAATCTGAATGAGATCAATGGAGCTTTAGCACTGATATCTGAATGGAAAGCATCCTATCTAGAGGAAAATAGTCTTGTGTGATAGAGTATTTAGTACATATCTGATAAATACAAGAATGTACAACATTTCTATATCGGATTTGTGGTGCTCAGTGTGCTGCCAAGGACTAGCAAACTTGAATCAGACATGCTTTCACTAGGTTGTTTTACATTAAGATGGCTAAAAGCCAGTCATGCAGGTAATGGAATATTTTGATCTCATGCAGCCTGCGCAATAAAGGAAATGCATTGGATAAACATCCTGAGTGCTGAATTAAGAAAGGACCAAAGCACTAGACGTTGGTAATGTCTGGCTCCTACCCAGAAGTAAAAAAAGTCCTTGAATATTTTTTTTTTTAATATAAAAGATAGACATTCTAGAGTTCCAAAGAGCACAGCCAATATATTTTGTCATGTACACAAAGATGGACTGTACATCACAATTTAAAACTTTTCCTTGGATACTTATTCTTTTATGCTGCTAAGGTCTAGAATTAGAATGAGGTTCTTGATTTTGCTTGAAGACTACAAGGAACCTGGAGTAATATCCAGACCCTCTCCTGCCAGCAAGGACTTCTTAGATTGGTCTTTTTTGAGTGAGATTTAGGATTTTTCTTCTGTTCACACTCTTTTGGTGTTGTGGGGTGAAATGAAGTGAAAGAGAATGTGGCTTGGGAGAGGTGCAGAAGATATTACTTTATTGTCCCAATAAACTTGTCATCTATTATTTCCAGCCATGCAGAAAGATGGAAGCTCAGACATCCCTGAATGCCTCCAGAATGGCATAATCTTGTACCATGGTCATGTTGGTTCTTCCCAAATTTCTGGGTATCCTGCTGTTGTTAGCCACACCTGATGATGACTGCTTTGCATCCTTTTTAGAAAGGAGGTTTAGTGGATTCTCAAACCTAAAAGCAGCAACAGTGAGGGCTTTTCCCTTTTCTTTTATGTCCTCCTGCTTCATATTAGTTGTCAGAATGGATGAGGCAGTCCTCTCAAAGGACGCATTAAGGAATGATGCCTAGACAGTGTTAGCAAAATTGGTAATGTGCAACCAGTTATGATGGCAGTTATGCACTGGGTACATGATGAGATTGGATAAGGAGGAACTTGTTATCTTTTGAGAACAAAAGCTTATTAAGTTCATCAACTTGCCACTTTCCACCGTGTTGGTTATCTCATCTGCAAACTCTTTCAAGAACAGAATATGTGACTCAAAATTAATTATCTTGACAGCAAATGTAAAGGACCATGATTTCAAAATCAATCCATTAGCTTGAATTCTAAAAGCCTCCTGTGAGACCTCTTCTGGAGAGGTCTTTTAACCTTTAGGTCATCACTTCTAAAATTGTTGGAGTCTTTTCAGGGGGATGAATGGTAAGCTACTCTAACTCCATTATTATCATCTGGCATTGAGAAATCCAAGGAGTCAGTGTGCTTCCTGGAGCAAACACATTTTTTTTCTACCTCTTGTAGGGTGGTGGTCCAAAAAGGAAGAAGAAACTGAGCTATAACCTGACCCTAATCAGCAGCCTCTCTGAAGGCAGTTCATCCATATTCTCCAATGGGTTTACTATTGTTTGTTCGAATGGCATAACATTTGCTGTTCAGAACAATGAAAAGTAAAACTGAGCACAAACATTTCGAATGGCCATTGTCGACCCAAATGATCAACAGATTTGAGTCGACATTGTTACCAAAACCATAACATGATAGCTGTATAGGAGCTGGGATCTATATTAAATATTCAAATGCTTAAACGTTCGAATCACTAAAGATCAAACTTTAGTGATCAAATGCTTAAATGTTTGAATATTTTAAAAAATTAAAAAATAAATAAATAAAACAAAATGTAAAGTGTTTAAGAAGGGGGCAAGCCCCCCACCCCCCTACACCCCCCGCTACTTAAATATACCAACTCTGAGATCGAACATCAGTGTGCTACAGTGCAGAAATGGAAAATTTCCCATTCCCTACACTGTAACCTGGTCTTGGAGTTGGTATATTTAAGTAGCGGAGGGTGTGGGGGTTGCAGTGGGGGGTTTACACCCCTGCTTACACTCTTTAGTTTTTCTTTTGTTTTGTTTGAATTTTTTTTTTATTTTTTAAAATATTCGCACATTTAAGCATTCGATCACTAAAGTTCGATCTTTAGTGATTTGAACATTTAAGCATTCAAATATTTAATATAGACCCTAGGAGCAGATGTAAATCAGACTTCTATACCACATATCATGTTTTTGCAGGGGGAACAAGCCCCCCCTGCACCCCCCCACCCCCTGCTACTAATATATTATAACTCCGAGATCGCACTACAGTGGAGATATGGATGAATTTCCAATCTCCACTGTACCGCACTCTCAGTGCAGATAGTCAAATACACTTATGAGAATGCACTACTGCATTCGCATAAGTGCGTTTGACTATCCCATCCATTTCAATTTTGTGCACAACATTCTGATTTTCAGTAGCAGTGCTGTCGACATACTGCTGTTCACACAAACGATAGTAAACCTCTTCAATGTCAGGAAGAGCAAGATGGGACAGGAGGAACAGCATTTCATGTCAGTGCTATTACTGTTACAGGAGCTGAGGGCAGCTCATGCAGGGGAGGCTGCAACATTGATGATGTAACTATAGTTGAAAATGTACTAAGGGCCAAGGACATTGATACTGATTGGCGAGACATATCATTGACTGATAATGGTGCCAAGACACTTGACATCTTGGTCTCTGATCAGTGCTCACTTTGGAAAATCACTTGAACTCAAGGCCACCACCAGGACCCTTGTGTCTGCAGGGTTGAAGTTCAGGAAGTCAAACACTGGCAGTGCTGGTGTTAAAGACGTCTATAGCAAAAACAGTCATAACCAGGAACAACTTTTCCAAGTTTTCACAGAATGTTCAGATTTTTGCATCATGTTTTTCATCTATTCCTCATACAATTTGTAGTTTCCTACTAAATAATTAAGGCTTGAAGTCACTAAATAGTGACAGACTTTTGAGCTTCAGACACCATAGCTTTAAGAAATTGCATAATAAAGCAAAACCTGTTTTTCTAGCAACATTTTAATTCATAAGAACAACATTTAAAATTTGTCCTGGTTTGGGGCCTTTGTCTCCCCATTCTATTTGGCACTGTTCAAACTTCTTGTGCTAAGATGATGACAGGGACTGCTGAGGAAACAGTGAGAATCAAAAGTAAAAACAAAGCTTCCCCAGCCACAGTGGAATCGATGAGAACGTGATGATACGTATCTGTCATGTCTGCAGAAGAAATTCACAAAATGAATTACCCAAAGGGTAAAAAACTAGTAAAAACAAAAAGAACCACATCCGAAGCAGTTTGCAGAGGATTTAATAAAAAAACAAATAAATAAAAAAGTCACTAAATACACCATAGAACTTCACTTACTAAGTGCTTTCACCATCAAATTATGGCATCATTAGAGTAAGTAAAAGCCTAACACATCAGATGTTAAATACATACCCTAATAAGTCAACATCCAATAAAAAACAGTTTAGATAACATAATTTAAATACATGAATATTAATCTTGTCCACACACAACAGCATTTAAAACCATGCTATCCAAAACATTGTTGTGAAAAATTGTTTATTGCTGAAATTGGTATTGTAAGAAAAATTCTTTTGACAACCAAAGGAGCTGACACACAGCTAAAACATTGTATTATATTCTACTAGCCCTGTCTTTTAACACGGGTTTTAAAGAAATGTAATCATTCAAACCCGGTGGGCTTGTGGCATCTAAAATAATTTGTTACTTGTATTCCAATAATTCTACCTTCAGTTTCTCATGTCCCCCCCTCTCATGAAGTGTTACCCTATCAATAATGAAGAATATAAATTTCTTAAAGTCATCGCAGTGTATACTGTGCATATATAATGCATTATGTATATCCTTAGTTTTTATGGCCCTTAGATGTTCTGCAATCCTGTCCTTTAACCTACGGACAGTTTTGCCCATGTAGAATGCATTGCAACTAACACAAGTGGCAATGTATACCACTTGTTATGTGTTGCAACTGCACCTGCCTGGGCATCTCAAGGTTTTCATATAACTGGCCACCACAACATAGGGTCCGTCATTGATAAACCTACAAAATTTGCAGGTTCCACATTTATACATCCTAGAACAGTTATAAGTAGTTCTAAGTCCCTCCATAATTTCTTTAATATTTCTACCCCTTGAATATACTATTTTTGGAACATTGCCCAAATCCTGTTTCATAGTTTCATTAAACACTGTGTCCCAAACTTTTTTAACCACCTCCACTATACCCACACTTTGACTATTATACTTCAATACTAGTGCCTTACCATCCATAGTATTAGTCCTTTGAGGTATATCAGGGCCATTACCTCTTAAAATAGGTGTATATACACTCCCTCTTTTCCCCAAGACTTCATTTCTAATCTTTAACAACATCTTTAAGGGATATCCCCTATCTAAAAAGAACCCTATAAGAATATAAAATTCTTTAATACAGATGTAATCATCACTAACAAGTCTTGAAAGTCTCACCATCTGGCCTTTGACTATTCCTATTTTATGGTGTGGTATAATGATAGCATTTTGACAAGATAATTCCCCATCACAACTAATGATTCTCAGCCTAAGGCGTGGTTTCAAAAATATATCTCATCATGTGGTTTATACCAAAATTATATATGTGGCAGTAAAAGATCAAATAGGTGTATGCTGTCAGCAAAAATAAGACATGATGATGACTGCAACTGAGACAGTTTCCCATTCAATTTTAGATCCAAAATAAAGTGAATGGGAATGCTTCCAGGCCAGCTAGATACAAATTCAACAATATTCCATATAAATATGTAGTGGAGGTGAACAACATATATAGTGGAGTAGACATTATGGATTGAATGTATGATGACCTGTGGATAGAAGTTCCTGATATTGTGTAGGTGGAATAAAAAAAATGTTCTAAATAAAAAGAAGATTAAGAAGGAAAATATCTGTGCAGACATTGGATTTGGCAGAGTCACAAAGGATAGCAAAAGGCAAAGGCGATAAAGAAAATATGTCAAAATGAATGCGGAATTCCAGAGAATAGCTAGACAAGATAAGTATGAATATTTAATGAGCAGAATAAAGAAACGAATAAAGATAATAGAATTGGAATGACAACCAATCACTTCAGTATTAACTATATAAAGAGAAACTGCAGTGGTGGTGCTGCGGTAGCGTTGTCCCCTCACAGTTAGACGTTGCCCGTTCGATTCTCAGAGCGTCTTCTGTCTGGTGACATGCATGAATGGGTGTTCCTTCATTGAAGGTTGTGCGTTAGGCCCAGCAAGCCAGCACATAAAACTCTACTGCCAATCATTAGCAGACCGAAGTTCCACTGTGGCGACCCCTAACCGGGAAAAGCCAAAAGACACAAACAAACAAAACCAAACAACATTGGTCAACCAGCTGACACACCTTCAGAAACTAATACAACAATTGAAATGGAGACTGAAATGTGCACTTTTTTCCCACTTTATTTGGAAGTAACTTCATCAAAAACTGTCTCCATATAAAATTCAAATCATTTAAATACTGAAAATCTAGCCTTCCAAAAAATTTGATCAAATCAGCTGTTCTGAATCAATTGTGACTTAAAACAAGTATTACGTAAATTTAAAAATTACAGTGCTTTTTAATACAATAGAACATAAACCTTATCTTATTTAAAGCATATTTTTTTTAGAATTTCCATCACATTAAATAAAATTAAATAATTTTGTATTTTAATAAATATTTAATATTTAGTTTCATTAAGACCAGGAAGTTGATCCGCTCTCAATTTAATTTGCCACATCGATTCTCTGGTCTCTAAGTAGTCGTTACAACCACTAGGAAATTGACTCATTTCAATTTGTTTTAAAACAAAAAAAATGAAATTTCCTGAAGTTCAAACAGTGGATACTATGTTTAGCTAATGCGTTATTTAAATCTCCATCCTTTATAGCCTTAACATGTTCTCTGATGCATATATGCAGTTCTTAGTGCTTGTAACTACATAAAACTGTGTATAAGAACAGCATGTGGCTAAATACACAATGTTGGCAGTTCGACAATTGAGTCATCCTGCTGCTGAAACAGTATAATTTAAAGGATTGAAATGAACTGTACTAACATTATTAATAAAACAACATTGTTTACAAGAAGTACAACAAAATGTGCCTGCCCTTGAGAGTAACATATTTGTCTCTACCAATGTCAAATTCCAGCAGTTTTTTGATCTTAAAGGTTTTTTTATATACAAATTATGGAAAATCCCCTAAAACCTTAACCATGTCAAAATTACCTTGTATATGACCTTAGTCAGATAGTAGGTGAAGCTCCACGTTTTCTTTTTAGGAATAAGAACAACTTGAAAAGGATGTTGTGCTTTCCAAGACATGATAGACATCCTAAAAAGGTAGGATGTACCAGACCCTGTGGTCACTGCAACTTTTGCCCTTTTATAGACAGCAATGTGGAGTTTTTTCATCCTGATTTGAGAAGAGTTTTTTATACTAAAGTGGAGGCGAATTGTATGACCGTACATGTCGTCTATTTGGCAGTGTGTCAGTTGTGTTCCTCTTTCTACGTGGGTAAGACCAACCGCCCACTCAGAGATAGGATGAGAGAGCATAATTACCACATTAGGAAGGGTATGTTGCATAATGCTTTAGCTAAACACGTGGTCACGCATGGTCATGACCACAAGTTTTTGTTTAGAGTGTCAGAGGTCATCACCCCAAATCAGAGGGGTGGTGATGTTAGGATATACACTGAAGGAAAAGAGAGTGACTGGATAACACTTTTAAGGGCTGATAGGGGACTGGGTTTAAATGAAAGGGCATCCATAAAACCTAGCCTAAGGCAGCGCAGGCATGTAAAGTGACTATTTGTAATTATTTATATGCGTATGCCTACATTATGTCCTTATGTCTCAAAGTTTTTTATGTATTTATATATAAAATGTTTTCATGTATTAGTTTATGTGTTTTGGAAAATCTTTTATATATTCTATGGAGTGTTTAAAGTCATTTTACGGATGTTTTAAGTTATTTTATGCATTTATATTCTTGTAGTGAGCTTTTTTTTCTGTTTTTTTTCTGTTCTTTTTCTTTTCTTTGCAGTTTGCTGTGCCTTTAAATAGACGTTTGTGTTGGATATAGGTTAATTATTTAATTGTCTCAGTGTGCTTTTAATATATTACTATTTTGTGTTAGGAGGTTTGTTTCATGAATCTGAAATAGCTGATACAGTGAAAGCGCGTATCCGTTTGTTCTTGCCTGCAATAAACTATGTGGATTTTACATCTTGGATTGTTATCTTCTGTTATTTTCTTACTCTCACTCCTGCTCAGTACTTGGTTGTTTTACAAATTTTTTTATATTTCTCTGAGCAGGGGCGTTTACCTGTGAAGCAGCAATTTGTCAGACTTTTTTATTTGGTTAAACAATGTGACTAACTTTCTATATAGTATCTTGACGAGCGATGCCATTGGGAAATTTAATTATTCTTAAACCTTATGGAATTTGTTCAAGTTCTAAGCATCTCTCAAGATACAATATGTCTAAGTAAAGTGACCTATATTTAAATAGTTTCTTCTGTAATTTGTAGGTTAAAAACTTGCATTTAGGTGAAAGTCTGTCTTTGGCTTCAGTCTGCTTCAGAACCATACTGGAAAATCCATCTTTATCTGCTAACCTGCTGTTGGAAAAAAGGTTAGCTTCAGGCTTTTCAATGAATTTGTCACAAAAATTAGAGACTGGTCTTCTATAAGTAGGCATCAGAGTGATGTTTCTACCAGAAGACGTACTACAGGAAGGTTAAAAGAGTTCCACAATCTTGTTATAAGAGGTAATCCAGTGAATGGCGTTACATCTTCAACTGTTCTGTTTGGAACTCAGCTTGAAAAGAGCAACTTGTAGTTGTTTCATAGTCTTTCAGACTTCTTAGTTCATTGGGAGAAGAATAAATACTGACATCTAAATTCACGTCTGATGTTTGAGTTGTACCACAAAATTCCCCTGTGGAAGGGACATTGTTGTCGTCACTGGTATTCACCTCGATAAATGTAAATCTGTTAATTCAGTGAGTATAGTAAAAACTCAAAACACAGCCACCGGGACCAAAAAAAGTCCAAATAATAACCAAAAAAACCTTAGTCAACCAGCTCACACACCTTCAGAAACTTTTCTTGCTTTCAGTGGCTGTGTTTTGTGTTTATATAAAGAGAAACGACCATTTAAAAATGGACTTGATAAAAGACAAAGGTGGGAAAGACCTAATAGAAGCAGAGGATATTAAGAAAAGGTGACAGGAATATATACATACATGAGAACTAAATAATAAGGACCTTAACATCATTGAGATTATACAGTGGTGTGTGCTCTGATTTTCAACCAGACATCCATCACTATAATGTTAAATGAGACAGAAGGTCTTGCTATATAGTAAGGCTGCATGAAGTAATTGGATTTCAGCTGAACTGTTCTATTTTTTATAAAATATTGGTGCTGCAGTATTGCCAGCATATTTGGAAAGCACAAAAGTGGCCATTGGATTGGAAAGGATCAATTTATATTCCCATCCTCCCCAAAAAGGCAGTGGTAAAGAGGGCTCCATTTTTTAACAGATGCACTTGCTTTATATGCTAGCAAGACAATGCTTGCAATCTGTACAATAGACTCCAATCTGTTAGCTGAGAACTGTCACATATGCACTCTTGTTTTAGAAATGGCAAAATCACCAGAGGTCAAGTTGCTAGCATCTGCTGGATAATATATATATATAATATATATATATATATATATATATATATATATATATATATATATATATATATATATATGTTTGCTTTAATGACTATTCTAAAGTATTTTGCAGTGTGGACTGTAGCAAACAATGGCATGTTTTTTATAGAAATGGTTGTTCTGTATCACCTTATTTGCCTACTATAGAAGCTATATGCAGACCAAGAAGCAGCAGATAGTAAGGAATATGGAAACAGTGATTGGTTCAAGACTACGAAAAGAGTGAGACAACGTTGTGCATGATCTCCCTACTTAATATTCGTGCTAATTATTTCATATAAAATGCTAGGTTAGTTGAATCAGAAGCAGGAATCAGAAACTACTGGGAGAAATATTAACATCCTCAGATATGCAGATGATACTGCCCTAATGGATGAAAGTAAGAAGAAGGTGAAGAGCCTGTTGATGAAGGTAGAAAACACAAAAACTGGCTTGCTACACAATATCAAAACTCTAACACTAGATATTATTTCAGAATAGATGAACAGGTGAAGAAAGTGACGAATTTCATTTCCCTGAGCTCAGACGTGAAATTAAAGATGATTACTTCCTGAGAAGAACAAATATAGACAAGATGTCAAAAAATAAGGGCATTACATTATTAACAGAGTGCCATATGGTGAGACCTAAGCTTTTCCTAGTAATAACATGAGTGTGAAAGATTAGGACTAGGGATAACATTTCACGGTGTTCGATCCTGGACATGGTTAACTTAGTAAAATTTAACAAAAATAAAGGCCTCTTTCCAGAGGCAAAAAAAACAGTCCAGTAAGGGTTTAAGCAGATCTTAATTCAACAATCAATGAGTGCTCTTGTCTGATTCCAAACTGACAGCTGAGCAACTTAAATAGTATAATTTCAGAGGGAAGTACCAGGTATGCCTCGGTTTGGTTGGTGGGAAAATTAAGCCATCATTTGTATGGCTAATAGAAAGGGTCTGTACCTGCTGTCACCACATTACTCCTGAAATTATGAAGTCTTGTATTCAGGGACAGCCTTTGGTCAGCTGGTGCCCTAGGAAAAAGGGCTCCACAGCACCCAACACCACCACATGGTTTCCTCATCCTGGTCTACCTACACCATCCAGATTACATTTTTCTTCCTTTTTTCACAGTCTGTTTTACTCTTCAGTTTTTCCTGTATTCATTCAACACATTTTAAAGAAACCATTTCTTTACTACAAAAAATAAACAAATAAATATTGGAAAAGCACCCCTGCTGGATCAGCACCCTAGGCAGTTGGCCTTTGTTTAAAACCAGCTATGCTTGTATTATTTTAAATTTTAACAATGTTAGGTATCTCTCATAAACAGTACATGACAGAAATGATAAACCACCACCTTACTACAACTTAAAGGAGCAAAACTTTTTTTTTTTTTTAAATATAAGAAGGCAGATAAGGACAGAATTCAATCAGAAAGCAAACATTCAGAAATGTTTTTGCCCTTAAGCTTCCTCAAGTCCACCTCAAAAATACATTGCAGTTTTACATGTGTAATGCAGGTTTATTATAATTAAAAGTATATATTTGTCTGTGTGTGTACGCGTGTGTGTGTGCTGTTGTGTCTACTTGTACGGGGCTCAAAGCTTTAGAATTTGCTGTGCCATCTTTCACAGGGCTCATGCTGTTGAAAATGTGCAGTGAAATCCTATGTTCCTGAAAGTGTACAGTGATGCAGAGAATCCCAACCTAGAAATATTATAAAATGCAGCAGGCAAGGTTCACAAATGCAAACAAATCTCACTGTTTTGTTTTTTTCTTCCTCAGCGGAGGTGAAGCTATTATCCCCTTCAGACCTTTCTGTATGAGGTGAAAATGGCCACCAAGCACACTTGATACCTTTAGCAAGCTTCCTTAATTTTGAAAATAGCAGCTTTTACAGTGAGTGAATATAATAACTTTCTAAAATGTTTTGACACATAAAACAGGTGATTCAGACTGTGACTGTTCCTACAACAGGAAAATAATCAAGGAGCCACACCACTGACACCAATAACTTTTTTAACACAAGCATCTGTACAAATCAGTGTGATAGTCAAATGACATAAAATTCTTTGCAAAATTCTAGCTAGCTATGCTGGCATATGTTACACATGCACTGCCCTACTCTCTCTGGTACAGATGGCGCGCTACCTCATATTGTCACATCTCTCCCCTTTTGAAGATTCAAGCTAGTTTTTCAAATGTCTCTGGAAAATATTGCTTGAGAAAAATGGGCCTGTCTGGGAACACATTAACCTAGACCCTGCCTTGAGAGCCCATCTGCATTGCATTGCTGACCCCACTATGGCGCTGCACTGTCATGTCATATGCCTGCAACCCTAGGCTTCACCTTAATAACAGGGCATTTTGCTGACTGTCTCAACGTAGCTATGTTAAAAGATTGTGGTGTATAACCACAGTGAATTTCCTTCCATACAGATAGTTTCTGCAGTGCCCATACTATGGCTAGACATTCTTTTTCTACAGCAGCATATCATTCCTCCCTGGGTTGGAGTCTACAGCTGAGATATACACCTGGGTGCTCTTCTACCTCTGAGGAAACCTGGCTGAGTACAGCACCCTCCCACACCCCATGGTTTGACGCATACACCTGCCCAACAAGTTCTTTGCTGTAAAAAAGAAAAAAATGTCCAACAGCTAAACTAAAAAAACAAGAAGAATACAACAAATTATTTGCTGTAATCTGGACTGGCTAACACAGGACGTCCTCCCAAAGCCCCTTTAAGCTTTTGCAATGCCTGTAGCTTGTAGCTTATTGCGTCTGACAAAATTGAGCACTATAACGTGCTCTCCCACAGCAAAGTCTGGGGCTCAAGCATTGCTGCCATACAAGACCTTTTCTGCTCATATGTTATTGTATGCCTGATTCAACTCATATTCCATATGTTGTTGTTTGTCTTTTGGCTTTTCCCTGTTAGGGGTCGCCACAGCGGAACTCTGGTCTGCTAATGATTAGCAGTAGATTTTCACAAATGCCGAGGTGCCAGCTCGACGCCCAACCTTCAACAAAGGCACGCCCATTTACATATGTCTTTCGAACGCCCACCCAACCGCAGGGAGGACATGCAGACTCCACACAGAAGGCACTCCCTGCACTCCAGCAGAGAAACGAACGGGAGAACCTTTTGCTGTGAGGCAACAATGCTACCGCTGCACCACCGTGGATAACTCATATTCCATATATAAGACTTAATTATCTGATTGACAGTCCCTACTCTGGACCAGCAATCAAAGTGACTCTCCATACTCACTACTAGTAAGGGATGCTCCCTAGGAAGAAAAATGGATACACACAATATTTTCAGATGAAGTTCTCTGCACCAAGCACAATTTACTTAAGAACACATAGGGAGCACACTTCAGACCTGGGGGTGGACTCTCTCTCTCTCTCTCTCTCTCTCTATATATATATATATATATATATATATATATATATATATAGCCCCCAAACAAGACCCCACACTGACTGAAGATCTTTGTCAGCTGCTTGGACCAGGGACACAGAGCTCCTGACCACTTTGAAGATCTTTGTCAGCTGCTTGGACCAGGCACACAGAGCTCCAAAGTGGTCAGTGTGGGGTCTTGTTTGGGGCCTGGACAGAGAGTCAACTCCAGGCAGGAGTGTGCTCCCTGTGTGCCCTTAACTCATTCCTCCCATACAGCTCTTTTGAGTGTGTACCTTTAACTCCCAGTGGATGTGGCTTAAGCCTTTAAAAAATGAAGTTATCACTTTACAGTTCTAACAAATACTCATTGACAGAGGTCAAATATCAATGCTATTGTATTTGCCATCATGTGTACTTCAAGATAAAATATTCAATACCTTGTATGTAACATGGTTTTGAAAGTATTAATGCAAATATGAACAAACAATATTTGATGCTGAGAGGCGCAGTAGGAGGTAACTGCAGAAATGCCTGGAGGTGCACTCAGCTGTTATGAGTTAAGGGAAATTGTGCTTGGTGCAGAGACCCAGAAGTTCTGAATATAAAGTACATTAACAGCAGACATGGGAAGTATTGCAAAAAGAGTC
Organism: Protopterus annectens; assembly: GCF_019279795.1. Lineage (NCBI taxonomy): Eukaryota > Metazoa > Chordata > Ceratodontiformes > Protopteridae > Protopterus > Protopterus annectens. The sequence continues at coordinate 222,959,365 of NC_056743.1, forward strand.
CGTGAACCAGAATTCTCAACATAATCCATAGTAATGTGAGATAGGTGGTGTTAAACATTTAGTTTATGCTTAAATGTCTTTAATCTTGCAAACAAGTTAGTAGAAGGCTTTATGGTGAAGCTTTCTCAGGGCCAAGATGTTATTGATTGAACAGCTGGATGTAATTCTTAGCACCTTTTGGGGACTGTGTTTTATCTGCCATTTTAGCTCCATTTTCTCAAAAACAACATTTTGTTGCCTTCCAATGGGCCTACTACCATGATGTCCAGAATGTGGAGCTTGAAGCCATTACATTCAGGGAAGTTTATGCAGTGTTTTGCCAATGGCTTTGTAAGATTTTTAAGCCATATGCCAGAAGGTGATGTACAGTTCTTCTTTTGAATTTATTGTCTTCATCACATAAAAGGCATTGCAGGTATTACACTGGGCTTTGTATATCACAACCTCAGTATTCAGGTGCCCCATATTCTTATTTTTAGCAGAGGGCTGTCAAAGTGGTTCAAGTTACTGAGGTATTGGCAGAAGCTACAGTTAGGAGGCCCACATTCTTAGGTAACCCTGTTGGTGATATCAAGTTTGTCTTTGCTTTCTAGCCAGTCCCTCACACTTCCAGCTTCTTTGAAGACAAAGGTAGGCCCTAGAATTTTTTCCACTTAATTGCCTGTTATATGTTATAATGTCCCAAATCGTTAACTTTTTCATTTCTTTATAGTCTTTAGGCCATGCCTTGGTTTCTGTCCTCCAGTTTGGAATCTCTATACAGGTTTATTATTAGCACCTTCCTAGAGGGTCACATAGGGTTGAGTCATTATTTTCTTTTAGGGCTTTAATCAGATCCAAGATTGTTCTTAGGGAATGCAGTAACCCCATGCTATCAAGGAAGTCTCTTTCTAAATTCCAGAGATTGGTGATGAAATCATTTGTTTCTTTGGACACTTTGGCCAGCCTCATCCACTGCTACTTGATCATGTTCTTCTTTGTGACCTGCAAGAGCATGTTTGGCTATGTAAACGCAGGTTGATCCTTGTAGGTTTCCTGTGCAAGTTATTGTTAAGAGTTCCTCACTGGAGTCCTTAGAAAAAGTTACATCCAAGAAGTTGACTGAGCTTTTAACATGGCAGGTAGTAATTTTGAGAAATCCAGTAGTGTTGTTGATGTTGTTGTTTGTCTTTCGGCTTTTCCTGGTAAGGGGTCGCCACAGCAGAACTCCGATCCGCTAATGATTGGCAGTAGATTTTTATGAAACGCTGAGGTGCCAGCTCGACGCCCAACCTTCAACAAAGACACACCCATTTACACACGCATGTCTTTCGAATGCTACCCAACCACGGGGAGGACATGCAGACTCCACACA
>NC_056743.1:222965718-223058218 GCF_019279795.1 Protopterus annectens
CTGCAAACTCTTTACAGATGTTCTCTAGTTTAAAAATGTTTTTCCAGGGTGGCTTCCTGTTATATCTTATTGTGCCTCAGCAGAAGTCAGAGATGCCTAACACTGTTAAAATGTAAAATGATATAAGACTTTGTAACTTCAGGGTAACATGGATACACCAGGCACAGCCCCTATTTTCTGGCTATACAAATGGTGACTTAATGTTTCCACCAACCAAACCATCTCTGCCTATGCAGACCTGGTACCTCCCTCTGGAATTATACTATTTAAGCTGCTCAGTTGTCACTTTGGAACCAGACAAGAACACTCATCCATTCTTGAATAAACATCTGCTTAAACCATTGCTGGACTGTTTTTTTTTTTTTTCTCATCTGGAAAGAGGATTTCATTTTGAAAGTTTTCTTTTTGTTTTTTACCATTTGTTTACTAGGAAAGTCCAAGTTGGAACAAAGCCAGTTTTCAACAGAGGGTGAAACACTGCAGATGCATGTCTTTGTAACATGGGAGGAAACCATAAAACACAAAGGAAACCCATATGAATGCAGGGAGAACATGTAGACTCCAAACAGAAGGCACCCAGCCGAGAATCAAACTGGAAAACCTCTTGCTGTGAGGTGACAATGCAACCGCTGCACCACTGCACAATCCACTGTGTGCTAAGTTAGTTCTGACACTTTGAACAGTTACCCTTATTCCTAATCTATCATTTTGTCCTGCAGACTGGGACACCAGATCCATGCTTCATGGAGTTCACTGTCTGTTTTAACATGTGATTATGAGATTAGAGATGGACTCTAAGTAAGAATATGTGCTGGAAAGTAAAAACATTCAAACGCGGGTGTTGGAAGAAATTGAGAATTATGTGGTATGCAAAATCCAGATTGTTTAATGAAATCTTAGAAAGTGAGAGGATGCCTGAGGAATGGAGAAAAAGTGTTTTGGTACCAATTTTTAAGAATAAGGGTGATGTGCAGAGCTGTAGTAACTACAGAGAGATTAAATTGATCAGTCACAGCATGAAGTTATGGGAAAGAGTAGTGGAAGCTAGGTTAAGATGGGACATGATGATTAGTGAACAGCAGTATGGTTTCATGCCGGGAAGAGCACTACAGATGCGATGTTTGCTCTGAGAGTGTTGATGGAGAAGTACAGAGAATGTCAGAAGGAGTTGCATTGTGTTTTTGTAGACTTAGAGAAAGCATATGACAGGGTGCCTTGACAGGAGTTGTGGTATTGTATGAGGAAGTCAGGAGTGTCAGAGAAGTATGTAAGAGTGGTACAGGATATGTACAAGGGTAGTGTGACAGCGGTGAGGTCTGCGGTGGGAGTGACGGATGCATTTAAGGTGGAGGTGGGGTTACATCAAGGATCAGCTCTGAGCCCTTTCTTATTTGCAATGGTGATGGACAGGTTGACAGACGAGATCAGACAGGAGTCCCCATGGACTATGATGTTTGCAGATGACATTGTGATCTGTAGTGAGAGTAGGGAATAGGTGGAGGAGACCCTGGAGTGATGGAGATATGCTCTAGAGAGAAGAGGAATGAAGGTCAGCAGGACTAAGACAGAATATATGTGTGTAAATGAGAGGGAGGATAGAGGAATGGTGAGGATGCAAGGAGTAGAGGTGGTGAAGGTAGAGGAGTTTAAATACTTGGGGTCAATAGTTCAGAGTAATGGTGAGTGTGGACAAGAGGTGAAGAAGAGAGAACAGGCAGGATGGAGTGGGTGGAGAAGAGTGGCAAAAGTGATTTGTGACAGATGAGTGCCTATTAGAGTGAAAGGGAAGGTCTACAAGAGAGTAGTGAGACCAGCTATGTTATATGGGTTGGAGACAGTGGCATTGACAAAAAGGCAGGCGTTTGAGCTGGATGTGGCAGAGTTAAAGATGTTAAGATTTGCACTGGGTGTGACGAGGGTGGACAGGATTAGAAATAAGTATATTAGAGGATCAGCCCAGGTTGGAAGGTTTGGAGACAAAGCCAGAGAAGTAAGATTACGTTGGTTTGGACATGTACTGAGGAGGGATGCTGAGTATATTGGGAAAAATATGCTAAAGATGAAGCTACCAGGTAATAGGAAAAGAGGAAGGCCTAAGATAAGGTTTATGGATGTGGTGAGAGAGGACATGCAGGTGGTTAGTGTGACAGAGCAAGATGCAGAGGACAGGAATAAATGGAAACAGGTGATCGGCTGTGGCGACCCCTAACAGGAACAGCTGAAAAAAGATGATGATGTGGTATGCAAAAAGATCAAATCAGTCAATAATTTTAGAAATTAACCCATTTTTCATAGCAAACATAAAGCTCATATACTTTTGCTAGATAATACAAAGCTAGGATTCACTAAACAAGACACCAATGCATGTTCAAAAACAAAAAAGGGTGAGGAGGCAGAGCCTAAGTTGGATAGAACAGCTAATGAGATAAAGTTCTTTAGCTCTCAGAGTCAGACATGACTAAATGATTAGCCAAACTGAATTTAGTTTCAGAATCTGAAAATAAAAGAAGTATTTATAATTTTTAAAACCTCGGGTCTTTTTCCCTTTCACATTGTTTCTTCAGAAGATAATCAGACTGATGATAAAACTCCTAAATGGGTGTTAGCAAACCTGCACATATAGAATTACAGTTAACTTAACATTGCCTTTCTTTATATTCTCCACTTTCTTCAATATCTACTATTTGAGACACAGGCTTGCAAATGCTTCCACATGGACCTAGCAGGAATACAATTATTCTAGCTGATTTTAACTTGGAAGCTAATGGCACAAAGCTAAATAGTTGAACAACATACTGCAAAACCTTAACCAAGAACCACTCAAAAAGCAGCCAATCAGGCCCAAGCTCAAAAGAGGAAAGCATTATGTTCTTCTTTTCTGGACTCATTTGACCTCATTTTTACTATTTTAGCCTCAGTACCCAATGTCCATGCCCTAGCTCCCTGCTGCTTTTCTCCCTCCCACCTCAGAATTATTCTCTTTGCTGGGGCCTGTCATGGATCCTGAGGGTGTCCTGGAGGCTCGGCTCACCTGTGCTTCCAGCTGGGGTGATTTTTTATGACCTACCCTCTCCATTTCCTCCCCCCACACTCATTGATTACATCTGATGGCAACTCTCTACTTTGGACCATACTTCCCTTAGGGAATGTATCAATGAGCAACCTCCCACCTTGAAAGGATACATCAATCCCTTCCCTGCTGCTATAGGCCCAAGTCAGTAATCCAACCTGGGTCAACAGGACCATATTCAGGGTTTAATTCCTCTATGCCACCAGGGCATTCCAAAAGCATTTTGGTCTCAGTTTTACCAACATGACCCGTCAATGCACTAAACACTAAAATTCTGTCAAGCTACCTAAGTGACCACTATGCAGTGGTCCTTCAAAGCAATAAAACCTTCTCCTTAAATAGTGAATTTTTAAACTTTCCCTCCATGTAAACTGGCTATGCTTGATTGTCATCTGAATTATATCATTTGATCTCACTCCCTGTTACCAAATTAAAGACCCTGAAAGTGTCTTATCTTACTTAAGTGATACTTTCTGCTGTACAGAATTCTACCTGCCCTTCATACCTCTCAAAGTCCTCATGCAAGAAATGTGGACAAACTCAAAAATAATGGGAGAACAAAAGCTCCAAAACAGGAACTTATTAAAAAAAAAAAAACATTTTATTATAAAGATAGAAAGCTCATAGAACATCTCATTTAATGAATTGGCATATATTTTATAAAAGATACAAAGTATGAAACTCAAATGTGTGTCACTGTTTAGAGATTTTAATTCTCGGTGATTTGTCAGATAAATGCTAATTTTATGAAGAGCAGTCCAAGAATATAAGGTAAAAATCTCAACAGTTGAGAGGTATGCATCCTTTGTCTATGTAGAAGACTATGATACCAGAAATGCCCATGCTTATCATTAAAATCAAAACTCTCATGAGACAAAGGAACAAAGTTTTGTGTACCATGAAAGAAAATCCATCTAATATACTCCTACATCAGAAGCACCCATCTCTAAAAACAAACAGTAATCGCTATAAACTCAACCAAAGCCATTTACCTTGGAAATAAGCAAATATCTGCTGTCAATAAAAAAAAAATGGAAAGAAATAAATGACCTAATAAGACAGTCTTCCAGCTCCCCTGTCTCACCGAGAATGACTGTCATACCTTGTAATGCCAGTCCATCAGAGGATTGTAAACGTGTTATCATTGCCTCCACTGAAGCCATCAGTAGCACAATTGCTAACCCTTATCTCCAACCAATAAACTAGTCAAAGTAACCCTCTAGCTCAAATGTTCATTATTGCTGAGCATGCAGCCATCTTTCACTTCCAAGCAGTTTCTGAGCCGGAAACTAAAAGATTATTAAATGACTTGAAACTCACCATGTCTACCTCCACCTTGACTTCCTTAAGATGGCTTTTGACAAACTGGCCAAATACTTAACTTATATTTAAAACCTCTCACTTATGGGCATTGCTCCACCCACCCTGAAACATGCCATCAATACACATCTTCCCAATGTATCCCAGGCCTAAACCCATAAAGACTATTAACTTAGCTGTACTCCTTACCCTCTTGCCAACTTTTTTAAAAAGTTCTTTGTACACAGTAGCTTAAAAACTATGGCCTCCTAGCTGTTAGACAACATGGCTTCAAAAATGGTATTAGCACAACCTGACAGCCAGACACTATCTATAGCAACCTAAATGACTGCCTCTTTTCAGCTGGTATTTTTGTGAACATGAACAATGCCTTTGAAACTCTTGAATTCAAAATTCAGCTTGTGAGAAAATATTGCCTGGTTCAAAAGCTGCCTTGATAGCAGGAACTCGAACAACCATCTACCAACTAACAGAACAATAAAAATGGGTGTTCCCAAGGATCTGTTTGAGGCAAAGATTACTGTTTTCTTTATTCATTAAGGACATTACCAATTATTTACCTATTTTTTATTCCAGGCATACAGATATTCCACAGTCCTGCAATCTTAACTCTAGCAATCCTCATCTGATCTTTGTCAAAAAGATAAATAAATCCCAAATTAACCACAAAAAAAGTCATGCCTTTTTTCCTCCTCTCACAGACCCTTTTGACTTCCTGCACTTGCTATCTCAGACAATAGCAGCTATATTTATTCATTTTGCACAAGTGCAGAGGCCTTACCCTTGACTCTACATTAAGCTTTACAACCCACACTGATAATATTATTATTAAAGTCATCTCACAACTCTCACAACTAAAACTCTTATAGGATATAGGATATTACATTTGTTCTCACTCTGTCTTACCACCAGCAAAGCATTGTCCATGAATGTGCTTCTCCCTAAGCTAGAATATTGTCTTCCTGTACTCTCTTTACACTCTGCTTATATAAGTCAAAGACTACAAGTTACTGAAAATGAAACAATATGATTTTCCTTACTTTCTGACACATGCATAACCCCTGCAACTTTCACAATTACCTAAATTAGCTACTTATTACTGAAAGGTCTATTTATCTTCTGTGCAGTTTACTATATAAAATTCTAAATGATGCCTACTACTCCCTCTAAAAAGAAATCTCCCAGTTAGGGAACTGTCTTAATTCCTAGGGAATTCCCAGGAGAACTTAATATCACTCAGCTGTCCCCCATTTAAAAGTCATTAGTGAAAGATCCTTCTCACAAAATACGAGTTGAAACAAAGCATCAAGTTACTTTTACCCGGTTTATGGAATCCCTTTCTGAGCATCTCTTCAAGAAAATTGCCTGTAAATGCTTTAGGGTTAAGAGATAAACTCTTTAAAAGGCTTAAAATGCTAAAATTACTTACAGTCTCTCAGTTGTTTCACTTTGCCATTTAACACTTTTCACTCCTGTATTATTTTCTTAGTCTGTAGGCCTATGTAATGTCTATTTGTCGCTGACTTCCATGTGAGATTTTTTTCAGTGAAATTAAATTTTAAACATTTAAGAAGCAATTTCATGGAGCCAGTCTTGCAACCCATGTAAACCAAAAAAACCTAATGTAAACCTGTTACACTCTTAGAAATGTTTAAGAAGTGTATAGCATTCTACTTTATAGAAATGTAAATTAACTTTATACAATATATTATCTTTGAAGGGTATGACTTATATCTACTTGCACTGTTTATTGCCTCTGAGCCTAGATCATGACTGAAAAGGGTCTCCGGACCACTCCACCTATCCACTTACCAAATAGTAAATAAATAATAAAACAATATTACTGTAAAGTGGAGTTTTTACTGCATAACATTGTGGATTTAAGTTCATAGGTGTATACTAAGCTAATGACCACTAGGGCCACTTAGCCATGCAACCAAAATGTGATCTCACAAATTTGCTTTATATAGGGGTAGTGATTTACTGACTGTCTCTGTCCATTAAAGACATAGGCGCCAGACCAGGGTTGATTTTCTGATTATCTATCCACTGATGGAAGTTGTGCTTAAATATGGGGATCCAGTTCTAGAGAGTGGGCATTATCTAAGAAACATATCTGGCTCTCCAATTTATGTCACAAACCAAATTTAGGTCTTTAAATCTAGTAGTTCTGATGATGTTTATTTTGTGGATGTACAAAAGGTTAATCAAATGATACAGAGTAAAGAGACAGGGCATTGAAGCAGTCAGCATAGGACATTGTCTTTACTCCTTGTATTCTTTTTGTAAGGAGCCTTTGTGGATGTTCCAGTTACAGCATAAGTCTGGTCAGGTACATACCAAAGGGGGCATTATACTCTGTAATGAGTCTGGTGAGGGGTGAAGGCAGTGATATGATGACCTCTCTGGACCTAGATGCTATGCCCTTGCTTAAACGTTGAGCAACACAGGTTTTCTTACTACCTTGGACAAATGTAGGTCGAAGGCTCGGTTACTACTTACATAAATTCCCTGATCCCTGACTAATGAATCAACTTTTAGGGGTGTTTTATTGTTGATGTAGTAACCCAGGGTGCTTCTCAAGTGGTACTATAACGCATTTGTTGGTACTGAGTTTTAAGCCATGACATTGGCACCATACATTTGTCTGTGGTAGACCTTCCTTAAGGGTGTTCTTATCATGGAGAAATTCAGTGATTGTTCCCAGTTTGCAATCATCTGCAAACTTTGTTAGATAGGAGCCAATGTCTGGAGGTCTCCTATGTCCTTTGTGATGATTTCCATGATAAGTCTTTCCATGGCTTTGCAAATGCATCTAGTCTATTGAAGGTCCTTCTTTATGAAGGAGAATGACCATTAGAGTCCTCCTTTCATGCAGCACAAAGCCTGTTTTAAGACAATAGTTAATAATAATGACTCCCGGGGTCCTTATAAGTCATATTTCTGACATTTCAAGATGCATCCTGGGATGTTATCAGAGACCACTGAGGCCATGTTCTTGGCTTTAGTGAGCGCAGAAAGAAATGTTCCATAGTTATAGTTAGAGGGGTCATACTGAAGGTTTATTTTTTGGTAGGGGTAATTGGGGATGAGAGAGGGTAAAGTTGGAAATGAATTTGTCCTCTAACAGGTTCACTATACACCCAGGCTTGGTGAATGTGGCGTCATTAACCATCAGTTCAGCACGTTACCGTCTGCTGGTCTTCAGTTTTTTGATGCAGCTGAAGAAGGTCTTATTGTTATCTTTCACCTGGGAGGCTATCTTAACCAAAGTTGGTTTTGTTTGACCTCTTAGTTGCCTATTTAGTTTGATGAGAGAGTTTTTAGCTTTATGGGAATTACTTTTGCAGATTTTTGCCATAATTGCTTTCCTTTTGTTGTATATCTTGTTTAATTTGAGATGCCAGAAGGGGAATTTGTTTCTGGTGCTAATCCTGTACTTACTTATGGTAGGTACAGCAGCCTCTATGCATCCACTGACAGGGTTGTGCAGAGTTTCTGAGAGCAATTCAGCACAGGCTGGTGTGTTCTTGGGGTTTGACGGTGCATTGAATTTTGACAAACCATCACTTAATAAAAGGTAATTTTCCTTGGAATAGTTCTTAACTGTTACTGTTCTTCATGGGATTATAGAGTTGATTTTGACTTCAAAGGAGACAGATTCATGGTCAGACCTTACCAGGGTTGAAGAGACTGTGGGGAGTGCAGGGTTCTCCCATATTTGTGAGTACGAGGTCCAGTATGTTTAAGCCTGTAGCAGACGTATCACTATTTGGTCAAGGGTGTTTGTATTTCCACAGTTCATGACTCTTTGTGCCTGTAGCTTTGAGGCTATGTAGGATTCTCAGACTATAGAGGGATAATTAAATTGTCCCATGAGTAGGGTGTTATATTGGATGGTAAGTATGTTTTACCAAATCACCTTTTTCTTTCCTGCATATGTACATGAACCATTGTGATCTCATTTCCTTGATCTTCACTACAACTGGGGCTACTTTGCTTCTGCTCTGATGTCCTAATTTCCTCTAACAGTTTATATCCTCAAGCACTTCATCTCCATCACCTTTAACTTCCTCAGCTGCTCTGCCTTCACTTCCCAGGTTTCTGTACCATACAGTAGTACTGGTTGCACCACCATTTTCTACACCTTATTTATCAGCTTCTTTAGCATAACTCTGTGACTCTATGCCATTTGATTGTAGCACCTCTGAGCCTAGCATTGACATCCCCTTTCAGACGTCCCTTCTCCTCAGTCACCTCATAGATACTTGAAGCTATTAACTATATTCTCTTTTATCTCAGTCTTCAGCTTCTTCTGATTTGCCACAGTTGCTATTATGAACACTGCCTTGTCTGTATTAGGGTTCGTGCCATGTGCCTTCAGTTTTGCATTCCCGATCCCAATCATTTGCTAAATATCCTGTTCAGAGTATGTTAATAATCTCATGTTGTCTACATGGAGTTGCTTTGTTAATCTATACCCTCTAACCTGTTTGCTGAAGTAGTCCCTCTCCAGTATGAACAAGTTTGTCTCAGAGCTAAAAAGTGATGAACACCCACTCACACGGAGAACTCTCTGTCTGTCTGAACACTGTACTTTCATCACTGGGTTTTTGTCCATAACCTGCACTAATTTCACCAATTTTGTGGGACTTCAAGCTACCATAGGACTGCCCAAATCACCTTTCCTGCAACCTTTTCATGTGCTTTCTCCCAGTCTAGGAATGACTGGTTGGATTCCTTTCTCATATCCAGTTTCTTCTACACTATTTGTCTCACTGGGATTATCAGATTGCTAGTAGTAAATCATAATCTGAATCCAGTCTGTTCATTTCACGCCTTTTTGCTATACTTTATGTTTCTTTATCAGCCTCCTTCTATGCCGTCTTTTGATAGTGTCATATGAGTTTGACATCAGTGGACTATCAGCAATTGTGAATATCCTCTTTGTTCTTGTAGACTTGACGCTAGAATGCTTATGCTCAAATCATCTGTGGTATGCCTCTCTCTCCATAGTGTGGAGAGTACCCACAGGAGACATTTTATACTTACTTTACCCAACATCTTGATCATATCTGCTGTGCCTCATTTCTCAACTTCTTTTTCTTAGTGCACTTCTTATTTATTCTAGGGTTGGCAGTCCTTCCTCTTTCAACACAAGCTATATGTCTGACAGGGCACTTCTGTGGGGTTTTCTTCATTCAGAAACTTCTGGAAGTACTCCTATTATAAATCATGTCTGATGATTAGCTTATTTATCCTTCTGTCTTGCCATGCAACTTGATGCAGGTTCTTGATACTATCTGCTGAGTGTCTTTCCAGAAGCCGGTAGTGTTTTTTCTGATGCTTTGTTATTTGCCATTGTGACTGCTCTCTTGGTCTCTTTGTTAGCCAGCCAGTATTCCTTCTTATCCTGGCCTATTTCTATTTTCATTTTCTTCCTGCATTGTTTCTTTCTTTTGATAATGTAGTGGACTTCTGTAGATGTTCATGTCTCATGCTGAACATAAAAAATAAAAAACAGGCAAACATAAACTCATATAGGGATAGAATTTTCCAGAATCACAAGTAAAATAACATGAATTCCACATCTGGTGCAGCAGGGTGCAGGGATTGATTCTTGGCAACAAAATAATGTTAAGATTGTTTGTCTTTTCGGCTTTTCCCAGTTAGGGGTTGCCACAACGGAACTCCAGTCCGCTAATCATTGGCAGTCGATTTTTATGGTGCGGAGAACCTATTGCTGTGAGGCAACAACACTACCACTGTACCACCGCGACTATAACAAAATCATGTGAGAATGATGAAATGGAATTAACTTTTCAGTATTATTTAAATTTGGTAGCTAACACAGAGGATTAAATCTGTAATCTGTTAATGAGCTACTTTGTGTGGTAAAGAATATGATTCCCTTACCCTTCAGGTGTCTATGTGTATAACCTTAATAATTGGGAATTTAAGCTAGGCTCCCTAATGCTTTCTTGGACTGTATATAGTATCTAGTAACTACTTGTGACCCTATTTAGGCAACAAATATTTGTGCAAGATTTCAAATAATTATTGGTGTTGTGTGTGCTTTCAAACAATGGAATAATGTAATAGCAATGAAATTCCATTAATTTAAATGCTGGATGAGGAAAAACTATGCAAGTAGTTACTTAACCATAAAAAAAGTAAAACATTAAAAAATCGTGATAATGAATTTAAGAGCTCTAACACTGACTAAAGTCCTATATGAATGAAGACAGACTAAAAGTAATTACCAGAAGTGATTGTTACCCAGTATTTAAAGTCAACAAAAACATAATAACAGACGTGTAAGAAGAATGTCAAAGTAATATATAATTATATCACTTACAAAGCTGTGCATTTCTACTTTATCTGGATATGACTGGATTAAGGCACATAAAGTAACTCCTGAAAAAATCAAATTCCCATTATGTTCAATAACCTCATTGAAATGGTGTGAAACAGTGAACCATTAGACAGTGTACCATAAATAATTACAAAGACATGTAATTTACGATTATCACTAATAAGGCATTTTAGCTGTTTGCTCATTTCATAAAGTAGCAGCTCTACTCTGGTTAAACATTATTGTTTCTTTGATTAGTTGTGGTGCATATATGCTGTACATGTATGCATATTCTGATTTTTAATCAATGCATTTTTCCTTCATTTATTTTACAGTACAAAGTAAAACGATGACTTTATGTTCTGCATATATTCAGACATGTACCTAGAACTTCTAAATAAAAAAGGAAACAAGTGTGTTATTGATTTTATGGTATCTAAAGGAATTCGGCAACAGTATGTCTATTCAACATAACACATGCCATTTTCTGACAACATCCTTCTGCTGTAGCCGTACCGAGTAAGATTAGCAGATACAGCAGACGTGCATTTAAATAAAACAGAGCAGACAAATTAGGACAATGTGATGTGTATAGGGCACGTATTCTTATGACTCAAACAAAGAACAGGGAAAAGGAAAAGTGGTTGCTGTGCCATTTTCATTTTTTGATTCACTACATTATCTCCTGCATTGCAAAGAAAAAGTGAAAATGTACTTTAATAAAAACTCATGTAGGTAGAGGTTTCATAATTATAATGCCACAGTTATAGAAAATTCCAAGGCACACGATGCTTCAGGCAGACAATTTAAGGTAACCTGCTCCGTCTTGGTCATTAACAACAATTAAAGCAATTATGTAAAAGACTGGGTAGTAAAAACAACTGAATTGCTAGTTGTTTTAATAAAAGCATGGTAAGACTTGAATGCAAAAGATTACAATCAAAGTTTAAGTAAAAGTAAAGATGTATAATCAGGAATAAAACTGCAATTAACACCCAGTAATATGTTTTTTAGGAAATCACATTCACCAAAGAATCTATGGTGCTCACTGCATATGATTGTAGTTCATATTTTTTGATTACTGGGTTCCTACTAATCATCTAAAGGCACTTAACATAGCACTTGTCTTAAAGTCTTTACAACTGCTGGCATGTTAAGCACTGTTAAAGGTTATGGTTCATGGAAGGTGATTTCATACTTATACTATATCCGCACATAAGAACTTCTCTTTAAGCTATTACTAAAAAACAAAATGTATTTGCACTGTCACATTTTAAATATATATATATATATATATATATATATATATATATATATATATATATACACACACACACACATACACACATGTGAGTGTGTTCGTGTGTGTGTGTGTGTGTGTGTGTGTGTGTGTGTATCTTTTTATAATAGAAATGTACTCATTAAAGACAAATACAAATCATTTATGTGGCAAGGAAGAAACATTTCACACTTTTATTCATTAATATTTTATATTAATTACAACTCACAAGGATAATATTTTCTAAAAACGTATTTCATTGCAAATGAAAAAATAGATATTGACGTAAATTTATTTTTAGTTTTGATTGCAGAAAGGGACTTTGCTGCACAAAATTGCTGGTGTGACGTACGATGTACTTTCCTATAAAACATGAATTCTAATCTAGCTGGCATTTTAAAATCGTAAATCATTCATCTCTGCTGACTTTGGTAAAAGCACATTGAAAAGGACTATGCCATGTTTTTGGTACTTTGCATTATTATCACTTTATGTGTATGGATTCAGTTTATGTATTAGATATACGCCATACATAGCCATCTTACTATTACAAAATGAAATGGTTTTTTTTCAGATTTATACAATCAAAAAGATGATTATAGGTCATTTCTTGTGAGTATTGCATGATACAACTGAATTAAAAATTCTCACTTCCATTGTTCTTGTATGCTTTTTATTTTTTGTAATGCAAAGTTATATTTCTGTAAGGTTCAAAAATAATAGAAAAGGCCAGTTGTAGTTTATCTGCAAGCTAATATGCAAAAACTGTGGTTCATTAAAGGACATCTACTAAGTAAATATAACATCTTCTCCCAGAATATATTTCCTTGCCACAAAATGGTCCTTATAGTGCCACCTGTAAGAAAAGAAAACTCAGTAAAGCTGTTTTTCCCTTTTATGGTACTTAATTTCCTCATAGAACAGCACAGTGGGTTTGAAAGAAATCAACAAGTCTGTCTTTTGGAGGTTTTGGAGCTTGTCTCACAGGATCTTAATATCATTTAATGCATTACATGTAAAAAAAAAAAAAAGAAGGTAAGAAAGAAGAGGACGTTGTTCTGTAGGCCTTCATTCTTTTCTCCTACTGGAGTCATCCATCTAATGTGTTTGATGGTTCCTGGATCATTTTCACTGCATTGTTAATTTCAGCTGAATTTCCCCCCTTCATCTTGGCTGACATGCCTAGTGAGTCTTTAGAAATACTGAGCCCTTTATACTGTAGTCTAACAGTATAGAATCCTAACAGCGATAACATAAATAGACTAAATGAAACGCACCCTTTTCCCCCATTTAAAAAAAAAATGTAAGCACAGTTCTGCAAGTGAATAAGAATATTTTTATTGCAGTGTATTTAGAACATGAAGAAGAACAGAACCAAGTAGTGTCACTGAAATAAGTGTTTATACAGAAGGTCAGTGGCACTCGAAATAAGCAGTATTTGTGAGCATTGTCAGTCTAATTATAAGCAAAGAAGATATTGCACAATAGGCTCTCAGGCAATAATCCTATATTTTTAAACTGCAGAGCACACTTAGGAAAGAAATTATTTGTCAAAAAATCCATCTATTTTAGGTTAGAACAAAATAGGAAACATTAGTTACTCTTCTGCTGAATACTAGTATAGTATGGAACATCAAGGTAAGATATATATATATTTTTTTCTCGTTTTTTGGGAATAGTGGTCCTTTAAATACCTTCCATGATTTCATGCATAATTGTTTTATATTATTGAGATAAGCAAGACATTTTCTATCCCCTGAATGTTTGATAGGCAGTGCAAAGGTATAACCATTTCACAACAACAGGTTAAAAATCCTTACAAACTACTTGTATGATTGTGACAGGTATAAACTACTTTAAAACAATTCCTGAAATTGTTTTTATATATTCATCCGAAAGAGTGAAGACATTTAGAAAGATATCTGTCATCTTATGACTTTTATATTTTGTATTACCAAATGCTTGTATACTTGCATCCCTACACACAAACAAAACAATGTATTGTCTCCTGCTCTGTACACATGTAGAGACATCAGAAGACCTTGTGAGGAAAGAAATCTCCAAACATTATTAATTGTTTTCATAAGTCTGAGTGTTAATCTTAAGCACAATTGGCAGAAAATTATGAGCAAAGTACAATGGATATAGTCAAGACAGACAAAGCATCGGGAAGACTTTGAGAACAAGTTTATTATTTCTAAGAAAAATAACAGCAATCCTATTATTATATTCAAACACAGCGTGTGAGATATAAGAAAAGATGAGAAGCATTGTGAATGATAAAAGGAAGAATAATCCTAAGAAGGAATTAGGAAAATGTGTCAAAACTATGAAACTGAATAGGAATTTGAATAAGAAAATTGTTTAGAGTGATATTCAAAAAATTAATTGGGTGCTGTATATCCTGCACTCCTAATTATTACAACAATTTCATAGGCCATTGTACCTCAGATTAAAGCAGATTTCCCCTTTGCATTGATCCCCTATAAGAAGTGTGAGTTTTGGCCAAAGTTTGACTTTGCTTTTATACCTTTGATTTCTCTGTTCAGTTTGCAAGTATATAGAGGGCCTTTGAGTGTAATATAAAGAGCACACCATTTCTGAATAATAGTCTTTCACCATTCTATGGCTGTAGAATACACAATGTATCTCATTTTTGTTAAAGCTCAGTCAGCATCCATGCAGTGAAGTGGAGAGAAAATAGAGCACATTTCCCCCAAAACAGTATGAACAGTTCATTGTAAGGAAAATAATTCTGACTGAAAAAATAGTAGATTGAAATTTTGCATTCTGAAAATACAGAAAGAACAGAGGGTATTTAAACATTGGATTGTGTAGGTACAATGACTGTGTGTACCTTTACAGAAGATAAAGACAAAGCAAAATGAAAGATAAAGTGCACATACAGGGAAAAAGTGAAGAATAGATTTATGCAACCTCCCTGGTTTGTTGTCTGTTTGATGATGTATTTGGGTTGCATTTCTACCTACTGCTTATCAAATAAACAAATAAATACAATATTCTGAAAATTTTGTTTCTAAAAGAAAACATAGGAGTGTATGCACGCATAGGAAAATAAAGGTGTGCTGAGAATCACTGATGATCTTATATGGATAACGCACATCTGTGCAAAGGGTACATTTAAAACCAGCCAAGAAATACCAGCAATGTCTGCATGTCCATAAGAAGGTCCCTCATCTACTTGTATTGCTGTATGATATTAGCTGGTCAAGCTCCAAGTCACCATTGTTTGCACCTTTATGCCCTATGTCAGTTTCTTTGCACCTTTGTTATGTCCTATGTCAGTTTTATATCGTTGCCTTGTGTCCGAGTAGCTCCACTTCTCATCTACTTCTGTGAAATTCCTTTTTCTTTCCTTGTTAGTTTTTAGGTATAAGCCTGGAGATGTGAATTTCTTAAAACAAGTTTAGAAACTGCTGCCCTTTATGGGAAAAGATGAAGCATCCTGATGTCGATTCTAAGCCTGTCTCCTTGTCCAGTACTGGAGCCAATTAATCATGGTTGCTTATCATTTTCCTCTTTCATTTGCTGGCTATTAGCATTTGAAAGCTTTCTTAGAAATGTTGGCTCATGTCTTTTAGCCTAGCATCCATCTATCACCTTTGTGGTATACTTGATACAATCTTAGCACACTTTTGCAAAAGGTATTTGTACTACATACAACATAACATGCATCCACCACTCCCATTTATTAACCTGCTTGGTACCTTCCCATGCCTTTTAAATCGTGGCTGCAGAGGCCAATATTACTGCAAACTGGTGTCTCACATCTCCCTTGCCGGTAGTCTTCAACTTGATGACTATGTCTCCAGTCTTCAAAACACAATTTGTTTTGTCCACAAAGGCTGTGCTCTCCTCCTTCACATTTCTCCTTCAGTTACTACCCTTCCAGTTTGCAACCCTTCCCATTTCCACTGCCCTACTCTAAGCCCTCATCACAATACCTGCCTGTTACCCCTCCCCCTTGTTGCATTTCCCATGTTACTCTCCCTTCTGACAAAATGTACTGCATTGAGTGCCTCATCTGCAGTTCTCCTCTCTGACTGAGTGCTCCTTTCTGCTAGGTTCCCACTGGCCCTTCATCTGGTGTTGCCTTCTCCATGGCTATCTCTAGCATGATCTCCTTCCCCATCACCACTCATCAGTACTGTCTCAGTCAACATAAACCACACTTTCCTTCACCAGAACATCTCTTTTCGGGCTGTCTTCCCTCTTCTCCATGCTCAATCTTGCTTCCTTCCTGCCTGTTCCCAATTTCATTGCTTCTCTCCACTGTCCTCTAGTCTGCTACTCCTCCTAACCTGTACTACACTGGCTACCTCTATTCATACTTCCTATTCCATGCCTGGCTTCATCATCCTTTTAGCCCCTGCTGTGCCTTATTGACCATTTCTCTTCAGCCAGCTTCCTCCATTTTTTATCTAACTAGCCACTGTCTATTACCCATATCCCTTCCTGATGCTCCCCATTCATATTCATTGCCTCCTTTTTGCCACTGTAAAAGTTCTTGAGGCAGATTACTGCCAGATACCCTGAACACCTTATCCACTTCTCTTTCTCATTTTGAATCTGGGCTGCTCTGCACCCTTTATTTTGCCTCATTTTAACACTAAATGTATTGTCATCTAATTAGGTTTTTCAGACTAATTTTTTTATTACTGACCTTTCTACCTACCTGTTATTACCTCATTCTACTTTTCTCCATGTTGTTTATCGTTGCTCCTAAATTCTTAACTAAATTCCATTTTCACTTGTTTTCCATGTGCTCTGCTTTATGTCCGAGCCCTTCAACCTATCATTGATATTTTCCTAGCATTTTCCATATAATCCAGTTCCAGTAACCCTGCCCTTTCCTCCTCTCCCTGAGTGATGGCTGTACTGTTCAATCCACCTTCCCTGTCTTTTCCTGCCATATCATCCCTGCCCTAATCTGTGAACCCCCCACTCCTCACCTTACTCATGTGTACTAACACAACCTGTTAGGTTACTAAAACCTCCCTTACTCTAACAGTACTGCTATTCATATGATGCCTGATCTGGCATTTGTAGCTGGGAGAGAAGTTGTCAATGTTTTGTGACTTGATCATTTCGTATGTCACACATTTGTGATGAAGCTCAGTTTTGTTATCCACTTGTGTATTACTTATTTGTGTTGTTGACCAATGATGATATAGTAATGCTATAATATGCACGTGTGTGTATCTATGTATGTTTATATTTATATATATATATATATATATATATATATATATATATATATATATAGACACATATATTTGTACTGGATATACACACACATATTTAGACATACATACACAAAGAGAGACAAAGAGCTCTGAATGAGCATGACTTTTCTATTTGTATAAAAGCTGTAAATATCTGCATACATTAAAAGTAGCAACTACATTGTTTTTACAGGCAGCGCTATTACTTGCTGCTGGCACTTTAATTGATACTCAAAGCATTGTTACTAGAGGTTGCAGGTGTTGTGTAGTGGTAGTTAGATTTTTTGCAACTTTGGGTGCAACTTCCAAAAGTTTTAGATAATTTAGATTCAAATAATTATGTGATTAAAAGAGATGCAATATTTATGGTAAATTATGGTTTACAACTAGTCACTTGTCAGAATTAGTACTGCAGGTGATTTGAAACAAAATTGCAAAACCATCCCCCATCTCAGTTTGTTCGCTCACTGGACAAGACTATAACTTGATTAAGAAACAAAATTGATTTTGCTACAATATTATTGCATGTCTTATGTATTTTAATAAAAACTACAGAACTCTCTATATATATTAAAAGTATCATCTTAATTGTTTTTACAGGGAATACTATTGCATGACACTGGCAAGTTGATCAGTCTCGAGATAGAACTAAGAAGCATGTTGATAAACAGATTTACACATTATAAAAGACTAAGGGTTAAAAAAGGAACAGTAAAGAACAAACTAAATAGGCCAGATTCCAAAAGGGTTGTTCTCAGTGTAAGTCTGCCCTGATTCTGAAAGACTCAGTGTATTTGAATTACTTCAGTGTAATGCACATCGATGAACAGGCTTGCACCAGGGGCCGGAGCAGAAAAGTCCTGCTCTCAGCCTGCTCTCAGTGTAAGTGGTCACACTGACAGCAAGTCTTTCGGACTTGGGCCCATTGTCGTGAAAGCTAATTATGACTTTACTACAACATTTTGACAGAACAAAGTATTAACATTTTTCAGGGTGAATTAAACATGTTTATGCCATCTATTATCTAACTATGAGAACAGAATGTTAGCCTCCTATTTTGGATGGAAATAATCCCCTACAGAATTACTAGCCCATATAATTAAAATTAAACACTGAAAAAGGAACAGCAAGTACCAGTGAAGACATCCTCCAGGTCTCTTCAATTTAATAATCATACATACAACAATAACTAAACTGAGATTGATGACAAAGAGCTGTGCTCACAATCCAATAATAAACATCTTGCATACAAAAATCTTTAGAAAACCATCTACCCTAGAAGTAAAATTAGCAATCCATCAGTTTAAAAATGGCAAAGCACCAGGTCCAGATTGTTTCTATTCAATGTTTTGTGAAAAAAAAAATCCTGACATTCTTTTCTGAAATTTTTTTAAAGACATCACATTTCATATAACTATAAGGATTAACATGCCAATCAATCCCAACTTAGATGGCTACCTTGGTTAGATGCATAAAGCTGTAACTATGGCTCAAATGACCCAAGTTCAAGTAGCAGACCCCAATTCCTGCAGTAGCTGGCAGGGGCAATAAAGGAGGGACACAACATTGCTGCCTCACCAGTCTTTAGGATGAGAATGTAGGCATATGTGTTGGACAGACCCACAGCATTGTCCTATATGGGGAATGGAGACCCCCAAGGGAGTGCAGATCTTAGGTAGTGCAGTCTTTTTTTTTATTCAAATAATTTTATTAATTTTTTTCAAACAAATAATAATAAACATTTACATTTTGAACAAGAATAAATTATAATGAACTATTTACAAAATGTACAAACAGCCTCAAACCAGATATGTAAAAAGGAAAAACAATCTGAATTACACAAACAAAGTTACACATTCTTGAAAAGGTCTTTATACTTCTTTCTTCACTTAAGAAGATCAATTTGTATCTGTTTTAAGTGCCTCAATAAGGGAGAGAACCTTCTCCCAAAGATTATTAATCCATTTCTTAGGGAAGATTCTCATTTCTTTGACTCTAATTAACAATAATGCTACATCTTTCAATAGAATTAGAAAGTCGTCAAAGGTTGGGATGGAGGAGGACTTCCATTTCCTTGTGATGCATTTCTTAGAAACTGCCATTGTAGTCCAAAGGAGATAAGGGTCTTTGTATTTCATAGCAACAGACTCATTTATATTCAGAAGAATTAGTGACTTTGACAAAATAAGGGAATCTGTAAAAATGTCTTGTAGAAATTCACCAATGTCTTCCCAGAATTTCTTAATATGGGTACATTCATACATAATATGAGACCAATCAGCATTGCATTTTAAAGAACATCTCCAGCAAGTCTTGTCATTAGAATTATTGAATCTAACAATTTTGTTAGGTGTATAGAAAGCTCTATGCAGAAACTTCCACGAAAAAAAATTCCATATTTGTATGTTGGAAGTTAATTTAATAGAATATAATAAACTAGTTTTATTCTCATTTGATAACAATAAAGGATATTCATTAGTGAGAAAATTCCAAAACTTCTGATTAGGAATGGCTTTGTAATTAATAATAATTTTATAAAATTTTGAAGTTAAATTTGTCCAATTAAAGTCTCTATATATTACTTTGTGTAAAAAAATGAGTTTAGGAATGGATTTAAAGGAAGAGTTATCTATTGTTCTGCATAAATCTTGAGCATATGGAAGTAGAGTGCTAAGAGCTAGCCAGTCTGAGTTTGATAAATCAAATGTACTAATTAACCTACTTACTTCTATGACTATCAAGTTTTCCATACAATGGTACCAGCAAGTAAAACTTTTTGTTTGCCATGTATTGAGTATTTATAGGAATGTTGTTGAAAAAGTTTTTAGTAATTTTAAAGGGTATTAATAACTGTAACCATAGTTTAGTATCAATATTATTGTTCACAAATCTCCGGAAAGTGTTGTAAATATAATTTATATAGTTTAGGTTGGTGGGTTTAGTAGAATTATATTGCAAATTTATACAAATAATATGCCAGAGTTTATTAGTTTGTTCATTCAGTTTTTTTTTGTTAATTTACTTTCTTTTAGGAATATAATAGTATGTAAAGTTTTCCAAGGAGAGGAGAAATTTGGATCAAACCAATTTATTACCGTTTTGAAAATGGATGCTTTAATATAAGATTCTAAATCAGGAAAGTTAATTCCTCCCATTTCCCAAGGTCTAATATGGTTTAATAAAGCTATTCTATTCTTTTTTGGGTACCAAAGAAAATTTATAAGGATTTTATTTAATTCTTTTAAAAGCTTTTTACTAGGAATAATAGGGATAGCTAGTGCAATGTAGTTTATTTTTGGGAGAAATACCATCTTTATTAACTGCAACCTATCTTCAAATGTTAAATACAGTTTATTCCATTTCCCAACTAGAGATTTTAAGGTGTTCACAATATTATTATAATTAGTAGATAAGGTTAATTCTAAATTTTCGCACAATACAATCCCCAAGTAATTTAAAGAGGAAACCTGCTTCCCAATTATTTGTTTTTTGTTAGTATTAGAGTTATTTTTTTATTTAACAATATGTGATTTGACTTAGAACTATTGACTCTTAAGCCTGAGATATAATAGAAATTTTCAACTAGTAAATTTAGTTCAGTAAGGGACTCATCTGAGTTGTCTAAAGTGAGTAGTATATCATCAGCAAAGAGCATTATTTTGGAATTAAAATGATCAAAAATGTTGATGCCTTTAATTTTGGGATTAAAACAAATTGCTGAGGAAAAAACTTATATTGCTAATGCAAACATCATTGGCGACATAGGACATCCCTGTTTCATACCCTTAGTAATTTCAATAGCTTCTGATGTAAATGGACCGAATTTTACATAGGCCAAATTATCTTTACAGATATTTTTCATTAAAGTAATACAATGTATAGGGAAATCATACATTTGGAGCATTTTAAAAAGATAATTCCAATTTAGAGAATCAAAAGCTTTTTCAATGTCTAAAGTGACTATTAGGGCCTCATGTTTGTCTCTATTTAAAATGTCCATAATGGTTAAAATTCTTTGAATTTTATCATGGGTATGTCTATTATAAATAAAACCAGTTTGATCATCACTTATGACATGAACAAGTGATTTTTTGAATCTATTAACCAATATAGACATAAGAATTTTATAGTCATTATTAAGCAGTGAAATTGATCTATATGAGCTACATAAATTGGGATTCTTAATTTCCTTTAATATGGGAGTGATCAATGAATATCTCCATATAGGTGGAATTGTACCTTGAGAATGTTTCATTTAGTGCTTTTTGCATGATTGTTATAGCAGAAGCTGGAAATAATTTGTACATTTCAATAATGATTCCATCTATACCTGGAGCCTTATTATTTTTAGCTTCTTTAATGTTCTCATTCATTTCTTTCAGAGTAATTTGTTTTTGAATATTTATGATTATTATTATTATGGTGGGAAAATGTCACCCATCATCAAGTTATCTATAACTATGAAGACAAAGACGGTCTTTTATCAATTGTAATAAGATTCAGCAACAGAATTTGGACTTTGGTGAACTTATATTGGTTCCCTGGTATGGGAGTAGGAACAGTTAAAAAGCATATAGATCTCATCAATAAAACTTCAAATGGTAATTTAATTTTGGGAGGGGATTTTAACTGTATTCTAGATAGTTTGGAGACTACTAATAAAAGACCTTTCCCTATTACTTCTACAGGGAAATCTCTTAAAAAGTAGATAGATAATCTGCAATTACTAGACTCTTTTAGTCTTAAAAATGATAAGTCATTATTATTTTCTCATAGTAATCATAGATTCAATAACAAAACAAGAATTGATAAAATATTTATATCACAAGATTTAAACATGAAAACATCATATTTCTCTATAATTCCTTGCCCCTTATCGGATCATAATTCACTCATTCTTGAATTTCAAACAGACTATAAAAGACAGACTTTCACCAAAAGAAATCCGGCCTACATCACTAAATTAAAACAGTTCAAACCATGGCTGGACTTAGAAATACAGTACTTCTTAGATACAAATGATACCAGTGACATACATATAGTTATTTTATGGGATTCCCTAAAAGCATTTCTTTATGGGAAAATTATTACTTGGTGTAATAACAAAATAAAGGAATGGGAATCAGAATTAGTTAATATTCAAAAACAAATTATAGAAATTAGCTCCAAGGATATGACAGATCCAGTCGCAAAAAAATAGAAATTGGGGAATTAAATAAAAAATACAATGATATCCTAACTCATAAAACCAATTTGGACTTAGAAAAATTAAAACTAAATTCTTTCTCTGTCTTTCCCAAATATATGCATAATTTAGTAATGAGATTAAAAAGACACTCTACTGAAAATAATATCACAAATATAATCCATGAAGGCAAAAATAATAAAAAAGTCTCAGACATAAGTGACATATTGGAAGCCTTTACATTTCATTTTACTAAACATTACAATAATAATGATCCACATCACAACAATTTGGACTTGTGCTTGGATTCCTTAAATTTAAACAAATTACCAGAAATGTAGTGCAGTCTTGAAGTGTACATCACTTACAGAAGTGAAGGATAGAACTTCACTAAAGCCTGGAGCTTGAGCTATTGATGTCCCTGCTACTTCTAAAAGAGTTACTCATTTATATAATGTTGAAAAGTGATTTTTCACATATTAAATACTTCAAACTGCTAGTCAAAACCCCACTATGCAATTTACTATAAATGTTTGTTTATCCAAAACTGTACATATCACAAGTAGATTAGGACAATGTTGCTCACTTTATCCCTATCTATTCAATGTTTACATAAAGCCCATACTCATATATCTAGTAAACAAATCTTACTTCCATTCTTCAATTATTAAATAATTTAAACTACCCCTTGAAATAATTATAGATGATGTAAATATGTATCTACAACATCCTGTAGAAGATCTTCTAAAACAATAAATGCAATTCAAATGTTTACAAATGTTTCTAAACATTATATTAAATTTAATTAAATCAATTCTTTTTACTTTACCCAAAGACTACTTAAAAATCTAATAGATTTGCAAAGTATCCTACTTAAACATAAAATTAATCTGAATTAATTAGAAACCATATATCCCTTTTTTACCCAAGGACTACTTAAAAATCTAATAGATTTGCAAAGTATCCTACTTAAACATAAAATTAATCTGAGTTAATTAGAAACCATATATCCCTAATCTTTCCCCATTTCATGACAAAATAATCTGTTGGACTACTGGAAATCTATCAAACTGGACTTAAAAACTGAAGTTTCCATAATTAAAGTGTATGCCATTCCTCAGTTACTATTTTATATAATGACGGAATGTACTGCATTAAAGGCATACAAAACAATGACTTCTACATTAATAAAATTCATCTCAGCCAGAAAATTAATATGAGTTGCTTACCTGGAATTGATTGCTCCTAAACAATCAGGTGGTTTAAATTTACTTAACTTCCTGCTACCTTATAATCACATCAGGTATGCTACTGAAATTTACTATACACAAATAAACAAGCCAAGTCAGGTAGCTATTTAGACATGTCTGGCACAAAATATATAACTGTAGCCCTTTAAATATTACTATTCTCAACATAAAGACCTTAACAGACTTCAAAGTCCACATTTTTGTTATCGGAGCCATAACCATTAGTAGACTGTGTTAAAGACACTACCTATTTATTGAAGAACAAGTCAAATTAGTGTAAGCTGAATTTGTAAAGAAAAATAAGCATTTCATATTTTGTACTCATAAGTATTCATTAACAAATATCATACACTCTTTAACTAAATAAAAGGTCAGTCAGTATGTTTCCCTCCCTTTCTATCCTCATACCACTTGTTATACACAGGCAGTGTAACAATTTCCTGATGCTCATAAAACATAAACTACTTACCCCACCACAAACTGTCTGTCAGAGATGCAAATATTTAACTAAGATGGAAGCTGCACTCTCACAAACAAAAACAAATTGATGTCTGTGAGCACCACATATCTCCATAACACTTCACACAAATACATGGAAAATGATCATATGTCAACCCTGTAAAACAGTCATTGCCTAAGCCTCCAAGGTCAAATAGGGTTGGGTCTTAGCAGAAATTAAGATAACACATTCCACACCCAAAACTCAGAATAAAATGGGAAGCACTCATCCCAAGCCAAGTTTGCTCAAACCTTCTAGTAATGCAAATGTACTGGTGATTAGTAACTCCATAAGTAAGATGTACAAAATCTACTCTCACAAGGCTGGACAAAAATAGTGCAATACTGAGTTGTCTTTCAGATGCCAAGATCTCTGATATCCTAACAGCCTTTAAGATCCTCAAGACAAGTAAGCAAGTATGATATGATGGTGGTCCACGTGGATTCAAATTACCTGTCATATAAAACTCTAAGGGAAATGCAGAGTGTAATTCCCAAGCTCTCCATGGATTTCAAACAATGGGAATAGACTGGTATTGAGTGGAATCTTAACTTTGCAATGAATGACGCTAAGGTACAAGTAAAAGATGATTGATATCAACAATTACCTGAATAACTGGTGTCATTTAAGGGGATCCGGTATGTATCAGCATGAGATGAATTGCTGCACAGCCCTACTTTGCCAAGGACAACTTGCAATTCTCATTCCAGGGCTTCCCATACAGGCTAAAGCTCGTTGCTGCCTAAGAGTGTCATTTTATGCAGAGTCCATCTAATTGATCTTCCAGTCTAAAAAAACATAGCAAATAAAGCACCAGACTATATCAGTGAGGCACTGATCTATGCTAGGAGACTAAATATCAAATGGCAAAATTGCTTGACCTTGAGGCCCTCCTGAATTTGAAGCATATCCATGAGCATTTCATTACTGAAACTTGGCTTAAATATACAGAAAGTAGCCACTCTATAACACAGTTTTGTAACTTACATGTATTTAAACCAGATGGAAACTGTGGTGGTGTATCCATTTTTGTTAAAAACTACATTACATCAGGCATCTTCCAAGAGATCCACAAACCAAACTTACTGAAATTCATCTCACTCTAAATAAAACCAACTATCTAATCATGGCATGTTACAAGACCCCTCCTGATGACTCCATGAAAAAATGTCCATTTTTGTAAATACATTGGCTAAATTTCAAATGCACAAACACTCCATCAGCCTGGGTGACTATAATTATTTGGTGATAAACAGTGAGACCTTTCCCTTCAATGTAGGCTATGTCCAAAAATTCCTTAATTTCATAAACAAGAATTGCCTGGATCATATAGGCAAATGTTCCATAGAGAACAAAATGTTCTTAATCTGGTCCTCACAAATCTAGGAACTATATGCTCTATCCCACAGGTAGACCCTTCCCCTGTCAAATCTGACCACAAATTGATAGCCTAATCTTTCAAAATCCCTAAACTGCAGTTTCAAAAATCATAGTATTCAAAGACTTCAAACATACAAACTTCCTACAATTTTATGATGAAGTCTTAATGTTTCAGTATAACTGAAATGCCCCAAAATGTTGATAAGGGTAGCAGTTATGCAAACAAATTCTATACTCAACTAGAAATGGGTAAATTTTTCAGTCCAATCAAAACTAAACAACATGGAAAGGGTAAGAACAAACCAGCCAAGTAGTCCACATGCATAAATAAATAATATAATAAAAAGAAAATGATCATTGTAATAAAAAGCAAAACTAAATACCCACAAATGAAGGTCACCATCATAAGGTTATCTAAGTTGCTAAAAAATACCACCAGGAAAATAAAGGCTTCCCATTAACATAGGATGGCATCATAAACTAAGGATAATTACAAATACTTCTTTACTTAGATCAGCAGGATACAAAATACTACCCAAAAGTGTTTTTAAATATTTTGAATGAATTGTTAAATGAAGGGTTTATGTGTAAAGAATGATGTAGTGGAATACTTAAATTGATATGGAGGAAGGAAGGCAGAAGAGAATTAAAAGACTTGAGACCAATAGTATTGAATAATAATGATGATAAGGTCTTTATGAAAATAATACAAAAGAAATTTGAAACCAAAATGGAAAATATTATGGAAGATATCATATGGAATATAAAGGGGAAGGAAGGATTGTCAAGAATTATCAATGATAGAGAAACTGTAGATGATGATATGAACAGAATAGAAGTAAAAATCATGATAGGAGACCTTAATGAGGCATTTGACACAACTGGACATGACATTTTATGGGTAATAATGAAAGAATACAATATAAGTTAAAAAGTTAGGAAATTAAGTATGTCAGCATATAGTAGTAATAAAGTAAAAATACTTGAAAATACCTGGCTAAGCCAAGAGGAAGATATGAAGAGTGATGTAAGACAGGGATGTCCAATGAGATATATACTCTTTGCCTTAGTTATGAATCTGACAGTATGTGAAATAAATTACAAAATTAACGAGGTTGGGTATATAACACCCAAAAAGTTAAAAATTCCAGGTCTGTCTACATATATAGATGACATTATAATAATAGCAAAAATCAAAATTTGGATAAAAGAACTAATAATTTGTACAAATGAGTATCTAGAGTTGATAGGGATGGTTTTAAATAAAGAGAAAAGTAAATGTTTAGGTGATGTAGTAAAGATTGGGGGGTGTTATATTTTACAATGAATGAAATTTCTATGTTAGGTATACATTTTGGGAATAAAGATGTACACAGAATTCAATGGCTAAAAAAACAGAAGAAATAAAGCAAACATCTTTTCTGAAGAACATACAAATTATCATTCAAAAAAGGCTTATTTGATAAATATAGTACTGATGGGAAAAATAACATACTTAGCAAGTGTGTTTGTGTTGCAAACAATATTTTATAATCCAAACAATGCTATAACTGAAGGTGTGTGCCTTGCAAGCTCCTTTTCAAACCAATTTTATTTAGTGCAGCTTACAAATAAAATTGTCAGTACATTCAATAAAATATTAGTGCTTTCATCCACTATACCATTCTCTCATGAACCTCATCAGATACCATATAAAATTACTTTAAAAAGGAGCTTGCAAGGCACACTCCTTCACCTATAGCATTGTTTGCATTATGTTGTTTGTCTTGTTGCCATTATTTCATACTTATAGTCATTTTTGGGCTACAGTATTTGAAATGAATTACTGTAGACAATGTTTTCATTTATATGAGGTTCTAGATTAAACCCATTAAAAGGAGGTGTTTTGTATGTGAATAAAAAGGAGATTTAGGTTAATTAGCCCAGTGATATACACTTCTTTATTAAATATGTACAAAGTTTTAAAGTAGATAAATGAAAATATGAGAGATTAGTAGTAAAACTGTATAAATATAAGTATGATAAATTATGGGATATGGTAAAAAAGAGTAAAAGAAAGAGTGTATAAATGAAGAAATAAAATGTTACTAAGATAAACATTTTTGTGGAAAATAAAAATTGATGTTATAGAAAAGGATAGAAAAGTATAACATAAGAATGTAATGATAAAACATTGCTATGTAAAACCATTGGGAAAATCTATCAGATGAAAAAATTAAAGCTATAAAAATAAGAAGCAAATTGGGTAATCAGAAAGTAGAATGTTAAGATTTTCTCTTTTGGGGAGACTGGTAATTGATAAATTGCCAGTAAAGTGAAATATGCATTACAAAAAGAAAAGTGATAGAATATGCGTACATTGTCAAGATTAAGGAACTATGTAACATGTGCTTTTGAAATGTAAAAATAGCAAAAAGTTATGTGAAAAGCTATATAAAGAAGATTTTTGTCGAAATGGGTAACATAATTAAATATGGATATTATAAGAATAGAACTAAAAAATATGTTAAAAATAGATAATAGTTAATTTATGTTATATGAATTATATGGAATGAAAGAATAAATGAGATTATGTTTAATGGTAAATGGATTTTAGCAACAATATTACATAAAATCAGATGTGGTTATATAAAAAGGAGAGGGGGGTCCAATAAGGATGAAAATGTAGCATGATTGTAAGGGAAATTATGGATATGTACAAACAGAGGTATATATTTATATATCTGCACATATGTACATATTTGTAAAATATGTAAACATTTTATAAATAGAAACCACGGTGATGCAGCGGTAGCGTTGTTGGCTCACAGCAAGAGATTCTCCTGTTTGATTCTTGGCTGGAACGCCTTCTGTGTGAAGTCTGCATGGCCTCCCCATGGTCAAGTGGCATTCGAAAGACATAAGTAGAATGGGTGTGCAATCATTGAAGGTTGGGCATTGAGCTGGCACCTCGGCACCCGCAAGAAATCTACTGACAACCATTGGCGGACCTGAGTTCTGGTGTGGCGACCCCTAACTGGGAAAAGATGAAAGAAGAACATGTAAACATTTTATAAATAAGAGTTATTTTGTATATAAATGAAGGACCTTTACTGTTTTTGGGATGCCCACATCTCATTCCTAGTGCAGTGGTGGCTGAAAGGATGGTGGGGAAATGGAGAAGATGGAATGCATGAAGGTGAATGCCAGTGTTGTAGCTGATGTAAGAGACAGTAGACAGGATCTTGAAGATGTATTTCAGCAAAGTATATTTGCTGACTCTATGAAAGAAGAAGCAATAAATTAAGGATATACTATTATGACCCTCCAGTTGGGAGGGTTGCAGGATGATTTATTTAGTGAAATTATGCTTCAGAGCTAGCTGGAAAATGGAAATGAGATTTTGTGGGGAAATATTATGGATAAGATCCAGAATGAGGAAGTAGATTCTGTTTTGAAATGACACGGCAAAGGGGAAGAATTAGTATGTGGAAACAGTGAAGAAAGGTGGAGGGGAAGAGAGAACAAAGCACAAGAAAGTAAAATTCAACACAAGGCACAAGTTTGTGATGACAAATGAAAATAAAGAAGAGTAAGAACTGGACAGGTATGATGTTTGGGACAACTTAATCATTCCATTTGGTATAAAAGCTCAATAGGTTAAAGATTTTATTCTAATAAACAGAGACATTTTCAGATATTATATTTGATACTGTGTATGCTAGGGAATGTTTTGGGGGGAGGGATATGAAAAGGAAAAGAGTTATAATCCCTGGAACTTATATGTGGTCAGAGCATTTAACAGGGAAACAAAAAAAAGAAAATGTATGCACAATTTTGAACTGAAGTAGAAAGACAGACTTTGAAAAGACAAGGTAAAGTACGTAAAGAAATTACTGACATTGCAAAAGTCTATGATAATAGAGGTTTGTGAACAGATGGATGTGGCTATAATACTGTGTTAAAAATGGAAAATGATTAAATGTTGCATATTCCTATCATGATAAATGTTGAAGGAGATAAGGGTGTAGTAAAATAATGGAGTCAATACAATGAATGTATTTCTTCCTGTGGAAAGAATGATTATATATGCTGTAAAATAGTTTAAGACGCAAGATGATGCAACTAGAAATGCTATAAATATAATAAAACTGGGCATTTACGGATGGATTGTAAAATGGATAAAAATGATAGAAAAGGAGAAGAAAGGACAGAAATGAGCAAAGAGAAGTGGTAGTGGAAGTAGAAAGGTGAGGGTGGAAAACAATTGGAAAAGGAAGAAAAAGAAAGAAGAGGGCATGGAAGAAGGCTATGAAATAAATGATGAGGATTATATAAACTGGAAAATAGTAAAATTAAGAAGAAAATCTAAGCAAAACATTAAAAGCTAGGACAAAGTTTAAATGGATAAGTACAAAAGAGGAAAAGAAAGGAAATAGGTAAGTTGGTAAAAGTACTAGAATTATTTAAAGGAATAAGATAATATCTAGGAAGTTAAGACATAAGTGAAAGCAATAACTCTGGGGTTCTTTCTGTAAATGTAAATATTACTCAGACAATCGTAGAAGAATAGGAGTGGTGCAATAAGTGTGGTATGGATGTAATGTTATTAGAAGGTGTAAGATTTTTAACAAAGGAAGAAACCCTGTACAACGCATGTTAATAGCTGCATAGAGGCAGCTGTACCCACCAGGAAGAAGTATAGAACTAAATCTAAACAAGCCACCCTGGTGGAATCACAAAATTAATAGGCTGCATAATTGAAGAAAATCATGGCAAAAATTAGGTGGTGCAGGAACCAGGAAGATGAAGCACTCTCATCAAACTAAACAAACAACTCAGAGGACAAATAAAGTGTACCAAAGCCAAATTTGAGGTAAGTTCAGCCTCGCAGGCCAAGGACAACCACAAGGCATTATTTAGCTATGTCTGCAATCTCAAAGGCAATACACAATTGTGTGCTGAGTTCATTGCAAATGGAGCCACCTATACTGAGCCAGAAGATATAGCAAACCTACTGGCCCATAAATTCAGCTCCAACTTTACCCCTCTCTCCCCCTCAACCTTCCCTCAGGAAATATCATCTAATATAACTCCCCCTGCTATCACTATGGAACAGGTCCTTAATGCTCTTTCTAAGGCCAAGAACACTGCATCAATGAGCCCAGACAATATCCCAGGATGCCTTCTAGATAGCATAAAACATGAGCTATTAAGGCTTCTGGAATTGCTATTTAGCTACAGCCTCCCAACAGGCATCGTGCTGCATGAATGGAGAACAGCAATAATCTTCCCTCTGCCCAAATGTGGGCCATCTACAGACCCTGGAAACTATAGACCCATATGTCTCACTAATCTTATATATAAAGCCATGTAAAGAATTATTGTGGAAATGATTAGTAGTGATACAGTAAACCTCCAGACACTGGACCCAACCCAGTTTGTTTTCATCAAGGGCAGGTCATACCTACTCAACCTGGTGTGGACTTCTTTGAGAAGGTCACCAAAGCAAAGGATGAGGGCAAAATGGTTGACACTGCCTACTTTGACCTGGCCAAAGCATTTGACACAATACCCCACTCGGGCATTGTTAACAAGCTCAAAAGGTTAGCTACAAACTCATATATCACCCAGTGGATAGCCAATTGGCTCACAGACAGGACCTAGGAAGTTAGAATTGGAGAGTCCATCTCTACAAAAAGGCCATTCACAAGTGTAGTCCCTCAGTGATCAATCCTTGGACTGCTCCTTTTTGGCATTTACTTCTCTGAAGTCAAGCCAATGTCATTGGTCTCTGGCTGACTAAATTTGCAGATGATTGCAAATTAGGAGCTGTCATTGAATCTCACACTAACACAAATGTTCTCCAGGAGGAGCTGACACAGGCAAACAACTGGTGTCAGAGCTATGGACTAAAAATAAATGCCAAGAAATGCATAATAGTATCCTTTGAGAAGTCATCCACCCCTGTTAACTATCATATTGACAACATACCCTTTAGAGTTGACCGACTTAGGGACACACCTAGATAGTAATCTAGCCTTTGACCATCACATGTCTACAGTAGTGAGAAAATCCTTCTATGTTGTGCAACTAATAAACAAAGGTATGGTATGTAAGTTTAAGGAAGTCATTGTTCCACTGTATTTGGCATTCATCATTGCATTCAGTGATAGTTCTGATGAATGCCAAATACATTTTTCCACTGTATTTGGCATTCATCAGACCTATCATTGAGTACAGTGCCCCCTGTGGTATGTATCTAACCAGGCATATCTAACAACTGGAACATCAACAGAGGTTCCTCATTAAAAAAATACAAGGCTTAAGTAAAATGTCCTGTGCAGACTGCCTCAAGGCTCTATCTCTGTATTCTGTCTCCTACAGGCTTTTGAGGGGAGATCTATGCCTGACATACAGGACATTTTCAGAACCCACTTTGATGGACCTCTTGCATATCTGCAAAGCAAACAGCATCAGAATTACCTGTTCTAAAGACTTAAACCTTGCCCATGATGTGTCCCAGAGATTACCCCACCTCAGGAACAGGCTCCCCATCCATGTGAAGCAGAGTTCCTCACTAAACCAATTCAAGTGCAACCTGGACAACTGGATGGGGAACAGAAAATTCATCCCTGGTTTGGCACCTATGTCTCTAATGGACACAGGCAACCTGTAAATGGTTCATCTCCAGGCCCTAGCTTGTAAATGTTTCATCTGACAAGCCCCTGTTTACACTTATCAAGAGTATCAGAACTTGCCAGAGATTTGGCATGCATGACTAGGCTTAAAAAGTCCCTTGTGGTCATTAGCCTAGTAAACACATATGAATGAACCTATGAACCAAGATTGCAAACAGAAAAGCTGTGTGTGGTGGATAATCTGGAATTTGGGAAATAATGTTCTGGCATAGTGATATGTGTAAAACATCAGTGAAAATATTAAATGTGAATTAGTAATGATAAAGTTCCTGTAATCACGGCTGCACAGGTAAAAAACACTCTCCAAAGAACACAGCATCCATGGGACCTGACAACATTCCAGGCTGCGTTCTACACTACAGAATGAACTGGCACTCCACTTAAGTACCATGTTCAGCCATAGCCTCATCTCAGGCTTTGTGCCTACTGAATGGTGCACAGTGACAGTTATGTCACTCCACAAAGGGGGAGCCACCATGGACCCAGAGAACTACTGCCCCATTAGCTTGACGAGCCTGGTCTGCTAGGCTATGGAATGCATCATCATGGAACTTATAAACAATGACATTGGTAATTTCCAAACTCTGGACTCCACCCAGTTTGGATTTGTAAAAGGCAGATCATGTCTCCTAAACCTGATAGACTTCTTTGAAGCAGTCACCAAAGCCATAGATGACTGTAAGATGGTTGACACAGCCTATCTTGATCTCGCCACGGCTTTTGACACCATCACCACTCTGGAATTATATATAAAGTCACTAATTTTGGTATAAATCCCTATGTCACAAGATGGGTTGCCAACTGGGTCACTGACAGAACCCACACTGTGAAAGTAGCAGACTCCAAATCTGACTTCAGACCAGTGACAAGTGGAATACCACAGGGTTCAGTCCTGAGTCCTCTCCTGTTTGGTATGTACTTCTCAGAAGTACAGGGTAATACAGAAGGTCTTTGGCTAATGAAGATCACAGATGACTGCAAACTTGCAGCCGTAACCGAAAATCCTAACGATGTGGACAAAAGGGCATCACTGAGACAGATGTCTGGTGTCAAAGCCCTGGCCACAAGCTCAATCTCAAAAAGTGGATTGTCATCCCTTTTTGTAAAAACTCTGTACCCATGAACTACCACATAGGCGGAAGTCTACTTAACACTAAAAGTGTGATAAGAGACCTTGGGACACAGGTGAACAGTAGTCTCTCCTTTGATAATCACTCTCCGCAGTAGTCAGGAAATCCTTCTACATGGCACACCTCATCAAAAAAGGTTTCTCATCCAGGAAAAAAGAGATCATTGTTCCCCTCTACTCGTCACTCATTAGACCCATTATAGAGTACCATGCCCCTTTTGGTATGTACCTCACAAGACATCTACAACAACTAGAAAGGCCGCAGAAATACCTCACAAAGAGGATTACCGGACTCAAACAGATGCCCTATGCAGACCGTCTCAAAAAACTCCAGCTTTACCCTGTCTCATATTGCCTACTCAGAGGCGATATTTGTCTAATATACAAAGCTATGTCAAACCCAGAGCTGTTGGACATGCTCCACTTAAAGAAATCCCAATCCCTCCGAGCTACATGCTCTAGGGACCTAAACCTTTTCACCACAATAAACAGAATATGCTGGAGGGATAAATTCCTGTCCCAGAGACGTCCCGTACTCTGGAACAAACTACCTAACTATATCAAATAAAGCTCCTCATTAGCACTCTTCAAGAAAAATCTTGATGATTGGATGGAAGATAGGAAATTCACCCCAGGGATCACTTCTGTGGCTCGGCTCAACAGGGGCACAGGAAAATAATTTTCTTGAGAGGCAAAAGCCAGGGTACCTTTTTGGCTAGGCTTATATAGGCCCTAGGGCTAAAAACCTAGTACCTACCTATGAACCTATTTTGTAGATCTACTATGGAAAAAGTAAGTATATAGAATAATACCATTATATGTTTATGTTACAGGAAAAGAAATGGAAATTTATTTTATAAGATTTTAAATTGTGTAGTAATAAATATGAATATTATAATGACAGAAGATTTCAATTGTGATTTGAGAGGAAATTAAAAAAGAAAGAAGGTGATGTTAAAAATGTTAGACATGAGATGTGACAAGGTAAGTATTTGAAATAAAAATTTGTGGACATATAGAAGTGGTGTATATAAAACTGAAATGGATTATTTCATAAAGTCAAAAGTGCTAAGTCTTGTTGAAGGAGAGTCAGTTGCAGCAGGTTTTTCAGACCACCTAGCAATATGGATAGCGATAAAGGAAAATAAGAAGTATATAAAATAGGGAAAGGAATAAAAAGGGTAAATGAGAAAACATGGGCTGAAAATGGAAAGAAAGTAATAATACAATTATGGAGAGATTATATTACTATGAGAATATTTTATAAAGATTGGTCTGAGTTGTGGATGTTTACTTTCAAAGAAAAATATACAAAATGCTTTTGGAGTTGCAGAAGGATGTAAGAAAAGTAGAAAAAGAAAAGTATGGAAGAATATGTAAAGATGCTTTACAGGATCTAGAAAAAAATAGTTTGACAAAAAAAGAGATATATAGAAGAAATCGAGAAATAACAAGGAGTTATTATTTAAGCAAAGATATTTCTACAAGGTAAAAAAAAGACAAAATAGCATATTTAAGTAGATTAGTAAAGGAAGATAGCGTAATGATATCAATTGAAAATGTGAAGGAAAAATAGAAAAAAAACAGGAGCAGATTATGAATAGTATAGTGGGCTATGTACAATGTGTTTAAAAAACAAGAAAGAACAAAGAGACAATATTGGATGTTAAAAAATTTCAGCACAAGATGATAAAGAATTGGAAAATGGGATTTTCTCATGTTAATTAGATAAAGTACTTGGACAAGTGAATACAGAAAATGCTGCAAGACCAAATGGGATAGGATGTGAAGAAATAACAGACTGGTAAAAAGATTATTTCTTAAAGGATTGAATGGATGGTTAAGTGAAGGTTTTATGTGTAAGGAGCTTTGTAGGAGAATACTTTAATTTATATGGAAGAAAGAAGAAAAAATGAAATTTAAAATGGGAGCTCAATAGTATTGAAGAAGGTAGATTATAAGACGTTTCATGAAAATAATATTTTAGATAATGAAAAGTAAAATGAACAATATGATATATAGTTTATAGAGCATACAGGACAAAAGATGTCAGAAATTATTGATAGTGAGCAAGATTGTGGATATTAGAAAAAAGTTCAGTTTATAATAGGAGACTTCAATAAGGCATTTGATACAATAAGGCATGGAATTTAAAAGGATATAATGAATATGTATAATAAAAAGTAAAAAAAGGAAAAATATGCTTTTCTGCATACATTAATATAGCAAGAATTTTAGTAAATGGATGGTTGAGTAAGGAAATATACCTAAAGAATGGTATTAGACAGGGATATCTAATGAGTTTTATATTATTTGCTTTGGTTATGAATGTGATAGTAAGTGATGTAAACTTTAAAATGAAGGATGCAGGTTATATACTCACTGAGAAAATAAGAATTCTAGTTATGTTAACATTATAGTGATTCCAAAAAAAGAAAGTTTGCATAAAAAGTAATACTATTTTTATATGAATGCTTAAAACCAATAGGCATGGATTTAAATAAAGAAAAAGAAAGCATCAGGTCAAGTAGACCCATGGTATATACTTAACAATGAATGAAGTTTCTGTGCTAGTTATAACATTTGGAAACAGGAATAGAAGTAGAGTCCAGTGGGAAAAAATAATAGAATAGTTAAAGAAAATTTGTGCTTTTCAGAAAACATATAAGCTATCATTTAGAAAAAAAGTTTATTTGATAAATTCCATTTAAATGGTAAAATAAAATATTTAGCAAGTGAATTCATGATATTAGCAATAAATGAAAAAAATAATTATTACAGGTGATTTGTTTCATTCATATAGTGTTAAAGATTGAATCCAGTAAAGAGACGTTTTGTGTTTGAATAATGAAGAAGGAGGTTTAGGGCTAATAAGCCCAGTTGTTTAAGCTGCTAAATCTGTATAAAATTGTAAGGTTGCTAAATGATAAATAGTTGAAGTTATTGGTAAAGTTTAAACATAAATATGAAAGGTTTTGGGATATGATGAAAGTATGTAAAAGAGAAAAAGAATGTAATAATGAAGAAATTAAATATTACTAAGAAATGTCAAGATATTTCATGTGGACTGGTGATAAAAAATTAGTAGTAAAAGGGAATATGCCATATAAAAAGAAAAGTGAAAGACTATTTATATATTCTGGGAAATTAGAAACTACTGAGCTTTTTTTAACAGTAAAAGAACAATTAGTGAGAAAAGTTATGCGAGCAAAATTTTTTGAAGACAAAGGAGGTAGATAAATATGTATATGATTGAGTACGGGTATTACAGGAATAGAAGTAAATAATATGTTAAAAGGATAAATGAAAATGTTCTATGTTATATGGATTACTTGGAATGAAAGGATAAATGAAATTATGTTTAATGGAAAATGGATACTAGCAGCAATACTACAGAAAATTAGATGGTGATTATGGAAAAAGGAGTGGGGGTTTAATAAGAGCAATGAAGGTAGAATTTAAGATAAAAGTAACATAATTATGATAATTATGATTGTGTAACAGTAACGTAAGGAAATGGAGAATTGCACATCGTATACAATTGTAAATATGTAAATCTGTAAATAATATTGTAAGTGATGCTTTTGTATACATAAAAGATCCCTACTCTTGAGGATGTTTTATTGCTGGAACCTGCTGCTCATTCTGACTTGGCGGGATCCAAAAGTAATGGAAGTATAGTGGCAAGGTGTGATAATTTAGCAGTAGTGAAGAATATCATGAAAGAAATTGTTAGTTGTGTTTGGAAAAGTTCCATAAGTGATGTAGATATTAAAAATTGCATTTAGCTGACTGTCAGGAGGAACCACAAGGAAGAGTAAGAAATGCTGACATTGAGGAACGTGGTTTACCTAATGCTGTGTTAGCCGTAATGATAAAGGAGAATCAGATGAAGGTATGGCGATATTGTCAGAAAACATTGAGAGAGTGTTTCATGAAGAAGAATCCAAAAGGGCTGATGTTCAAGTTGGTAAGAAAATGTTTGTAGATGCAGTGTGAGTGGACATTAAGATAAAAGGTACTATAAAAAGAAAATATATCTTCAGGCAATAAAGGAAAAAGAGATGGAGAAATATTTAGGACAAAGCAGTTTTACCCTTGGGTTTGGGGCAAATGGCAGTAAATCATTAATACATTTTGGTAAAGAGTTTTGTGACATTACTTTTGAGTCTGAATGTTTGATGGACAAGTTTCTATATTTCTGTGAACTGAAAAATAATTTTCCATGAAACAATTACATGTTTTTCACGGCAAGGAAATAGACTAAAATATTTTATTCAGTTTAGAACAAATGAAATTTAAATTAATGACTTGAAAATTGACATTTTGTATTATATTTAAAAATGAAAGAGGGGTTTGGAATGGGGGTGGGAATTGGAAAATTTTTATAAGGTTGAAAATGATATTGTAAAATGTGTGTCTAGTTTTATATATGTATCAGTTAAGGGCACAGTGAGATATGCTAGGCAACTTTTAGCATGTTGTTTTTAAGGGCAATTTTCACATCTGATCATGGATTGTAAAAAGATAAGGTGCAATCAATGTGGAGAGCAAAGGCGTATATTAATAGATGTAAGAGTCATTTCTGGTCTGATTGTGAAAGTGTAAGGATGGAGAAAATAGAAATACATAAAGATGATGACAATTACAGATGATGAGGTAAGAGAGTTAAAAATGGTAGTAAAAAATTGCAGATACGGAAAATGTATAGAAGATGGGGAAATTAATAAATTAAATTCTGATGAAGAAAGTCTGTTAAGTGAAGAAAGAGAGAATGGGGTGGATGAATTTGAGATTGAAAATCAGAAGTAGAATTAAAATGTGCAGGATGTGAGAAAAAACATTCTAGGGGCCAGGGCAGGAGTAAGGGGAAAAAAGG
This sequence comes from Protopterus annectens, assembly GCF_019279795.1. NCBI lineage: Eukaryota > Metazoa > Chordata > Ceratodontiformes > Protopteridae > Protopterus > Protopterus annectens. The sequence continues at coordinate 223,003,991 of NC_056743.1, forward strand.
TCAAAAAGACAGGTAAATAATGTGAAAAATATTTATGTTAATTGATGGATTAATGGAATAAGAATAATAAGTATAGTACAGTGGTCTAAAACATGTTATCCAGAGGTCGTATATTTACAAGGTACTGTGTTTATTTCTGAGGATGATATAATACAAATTAAAGTGTTTGGAGTGGAAGAGTGATATGGAATTTAGTAAAAGCTAGATGTTCAGCTGAATTTTGTCATTAATGAAGATGTGAACGTTTTGAATTTTGTAATAGCTTTGCAAGGAAGGGTTACAATAGTAGATTTACAGTAGGGGATAGAGGTTTATAGGTTAATAGGTTTATATGCCTTTATTAAGCTAAAGAAATGGAAGAGCTGCTTGAAAGTTTAGAGCATTGTATGATTATAAATATAAGGGAAGCAGTACTATGGGGGATGTTAATTGCTGTTTAAGAAAGGAGAAAAAACAATGGGATTGATGTAAGGAAATTGAAGGATGTTATGAAATGTGATAAATTAAGTGCAAGGGGAAATATCATGTAGATATATAGATGAGGAGGAGATGTAAGGCCTAAAATTAATTATTTTATAATATCTGAGGTGGTGTATGAAGTTGGAATATTGGGAAACTATGAAAGTAATTAGGAAAATGAATTAAGTGGCTGGTAATGAATAGTTGTGAGAGAAGGTTGTTTAAGAAGGGGATATTTTATGGGATGAGCACGGGTTTATGAGATAATTTTACTTGTTATGGAGTGACTGGTGGATAGCATTAAAGAGAAGTATAAAAAGTATGTATAAAATTGGAGTTAAAAAAAGAAAGAAAGGTAAGGAAGTATATTATGAGGTGTATAATGAGATGTATAATTTGTTTATAGTAAAACTTTTGATAAAAATGAAAAAGATATTTGAAAAGAATAAGAAAAAGATTAAATAGTTATTGAATAAGCAGAAATATTATTTGAAAGGGTGAACATGGTTAGAAATAATTTTAGAATAATAAGAGAAATAAAGATGGTGTGACTGTTTTTGGGAAAGACAAAATACTGGATGAAGCAGAAAACTATGTAAGAAGGATTTTATAAGAAACAGAGGAGTGTAAAAAATTATGTGGGGGCTATTTTTTTCTGAGAAAATTATTTGTAAATTGGAAGAAATTAACATGCATGAGTTAGATTGGGTGTTGAGTAAGGGAAATACAGAACTGGTTTCTAGGATAGGTGGTATGAGTTATGAAGTGCATAAAGATTCAGAAATGTGAAAAAAAAATTATAATGAAAGTGTCTAATCAATAGTTGATGAAAAATGTGATAAGGAGGTATGTGAAGGAGTTATTAAACTTACTTGGAAAAGGAAAGGGGTGAAGGAAGAGTTGAAAAATTGGAGGCCACTTATGCTTAATAATGTTAAATTATAAATATTTATGAAAATATTACAGGTTAGGTTAAATATTATTATGTGAGGTGTTAGGAGATGGTGTGTTTGGAGTTAAAGATAAACATGTCAGAAGTTATTGGTTCTAGTGAAAGAGGTGGTGGATGATATTTTAAAAGAGGATAATGAAGTGTGTTTGGTAGTGGCAGACAGTAGTAAAGCATGCGAGTGTTTAGAGCTTGAATGCTTGTAGAGTTTCTTAAAAGAATAGGGTGTAAAGGCTATGTTATTAAATGTAAGAAAATCAGTTTGTAGGAATACTATAATGAAGTTAGGGTAATTGAATATTTAACCTTAACCATTATGACAAAGAGAGGGGAGAGGGAAGGATGCACTATGAGTGGAATTTTATTTGCAGTAGTAAAGAATGCCATAAGACAAACTTTGCAGCATATGCGGGCATGGGGGAAATATGCAGAAAAGGTGGAGTATATATTCCAAATTGTTTTAACTCTGCAGATGATATCATGATGACAGCCAGGAACAGAAGATAAATGAGTGAGATATTAAGAGATGCTGGTGAAATATCAAAAAAATGTGGGTTTGAAATTGAATTGTGAATAAGAGCTGTGGTTTTGGCGGGGGCGGCCCGTACTATTGGACTGCTGGACTGCAGCCCCCTCAACTTTAAAATTAAGAAATAAAAAGAAATAAAAATAAATAAATAGAAAAAATGTTTTTTTAAATCGCGGACTTCACGCATGCGCACTACTCCGGACTGCTGCTGAGACAGTCTGGAGCATGCGCAGATTGTCTCAGCAGCAGTCCTGACTGGGAAACCTGAAGAACAGAGCTCCCAGAAGTCTATGCAGTTTTAAACTGCATAGACTGTCCTGGGAACTCGCTGGGGAAACGCGTCGGGGTCGGACTGCAACGTCAGGAGTTTAGGATCTCATGACGGGCAGGATTGGAGTTTGCTGCAGTCTCATCGGGGGAAGATCTCGCGATGGGCAGGGTTGGATTTGCGCAGGTTTTGGACTTATGGACAGGGATTTGCGGTGGTATACTACAGGTAAGTGTGTGTGTGTGTGTGTGTGTGTGTGTGTGTGTGTGTGTGTGTGTGTGTGTGTGTGTGTGTGTGTGTGTGAAAATGCCCCAGGTGCAATATACTGGTGGTTAGACTCATGGTGGTGTGGTAGGGAGTACAATCAAAAAGGAAAAACCACTTTAATGACAAAACACAGCAGAGCTTTCGGACATAATCCTGAAGAAAGATATTTGTACCCTTGAAAATTATATATTGGCTATGCCTATCTTTTCAAATATGTCTAACCATTTTCATGACATGGTAGGGAGACTACAAACTTTGGATGCCAGAATGGAAGCAACTAAAAAACGAAAACTTGTTCGTGACATCAATGATTTTGGCAGAGGGAATATCTTCTCTTGGCCCAGGGAGAACGTCCCTATAAATAACAGCAATAGATCCAAAAATGAATACTCGTACGCTCATAAAGTCAAAACAAGAAGTAACCTGGATACTTTGGATGATATTAGCGACGTTAATGCAGTTTCTAATGAACAGAATAAAAGGCATGTAGTACAACCCCCCCATCTGAATCTGCAAATGGTTTGACCCACGTAACGCCAGCCATAGGGGCAGAGACTTCTAATTCCTGTGTAACACCGAAGCGAGTGATCACAACGCCTGGAAATACAAATGATGAGGTGGGGAGGAAATCACAGCAACTAACTTTTAGTTTTGCTTCAAAGCGTTTTTCACTGGAGCGACCTGAAACCGTGAAAGAACGACCGACGACGCAGAGGAATTCCCCAGTTGTACGCTCAGAGGCATCTAATAAAAGGAAGCTCAACAGCCCTTTAGGCACAGCCAAGATGGGCCGAAAATAATTAAAGGTACGTTGAATTTATCAACGTTCCAGCTACAAGAAGCCCATATATCAGTACTTTCAAAGGGGCTTAACTTTATTCCTTCAGGTGGAAATGACCTGGTGTCTGCACTAACTGACTTGAAAAAATTCACCAGAATGTTAAACTTAAAGTTGTTGTTTGGTCAATCATCTATAGTAGAAAGAGGCTTTAAGCGCCTCAGTACTTTTATACCTATTGCTGTACCAATAGTGAAGGCTTTTCATGATTTGTGTGAAGTACAAATTAGGCAATTGTATGAGAGTAGTAATAAGAGTAAAAGGAATGAGTACAACTTGACACTGGATGAGTTTAAAGCACTTAAAGATCTGTGCTCCTGTAAAGAAATAATAATTAAACAAGCTGATAAGGGAGGGTAGTGGTGCTCATGGAACGTGACAAATACTTAGATACTATGTCCTGTTTGCTGGAGGATACTACTGCTTTTAAACGCATCACTGGCATGGATGTAAAAAATGTATATCGTATGTTAATATGGTCATCTATGACTTACAGCTGCAGGGTCAGATAGATCTTGATTTATTTAATTATTTAACAGTTCCTTGTCCTGTGACACCCCGCCTATATGGAATACCTAAGATCCATAAGTCAATCATGAATCCACCTATGAGACCCATCGTCTCAGGAGCAGGTTGGGTGACCGAACCCCTGTCAGTTTATTTACATGGTCAGTTACAACCTTTTTTGAATAATTGTGATTCAGTTCTACGTGACACATTTGATTTTTACAGAAGTTACGAGTAAGCTATGACACTGAGAAGGAACAAATGATGAATAATGAGTATTATTTGGTAACTCTGGACATTGTCTCTCTTTTCACGGTCATACCGAATGATGATGGGATTGACCTTTGAGAGATTTTTGACTTCATGTCCAAACCCTGATTATGGTAAAATAGAAACGTGGTGTAGCCTTCTAGATGTGGTTTTAAAGAATTATGTTTTCCTCTTTAATGAACTTACTTACTTACGTACCTTCAGCTCACTGGTGTGGCTATGGGTACTTCCATAGCCAACACCTATGCTAACCTAGTGCTCTACCAGTGGGAAAGTAAGCATATTTTGAGTGATCTAAACCCTTATAGACAACATATTAGATTTTTCCAACGTTTTGTAGACGATTGTTTCCTACTTTGGAAGGGCAGCTTGGATATATTGAATATGTTTTTGGACTATTTGAATAGAGCTTCTTCCTTTCTAAAGTTTAAAATGAGCTGTTCCAAGACTGAAATTGTGTTTTTGGATATAGAAGTTATATTTAAGGATGGACATATGAATACTAAGTCACATAGAAAGGATGTGTGTGCTGGTAGATACACCCACTTTCATAGCATGCATGCACCACACATCTTTAAAGGTATTGTGAGGTCCCAGTTAGGAAGGTTGAGTAGGCTTAACACTGATGACTGCTGTTTTGAGTTACAATTAAAGGATATGTTAGCGGATTTTTCTGCTAGTGGATATGATAATGTCCTACTCTCTGTGGAGAAAGATAAGGTGATGCAGGAGAGGAAGACTAAGTTTGCTCCTACCTTCCTATCTGACCCACTGGAGTCAGATGCCTTACCTATGAATAGTACAAATGTGTGTATGGACGTGACTAGATATGTAACTGCATATAGTCTTACAACACCATCCATAAAGCAAATAATATTTAAGAACTGGTTGATACTAATGGCTTCAAATGAACTAAAGGCCTTATTGGGTGATAGACCTTTATTTGCCTATAGGAACATGAGAACTTTAAAAAATTCATTATGTTATAAGGATTTTTCTACCAACATTGTGAAAACGCTTTCCTCTAAGTATGGTACATGTAAATGCCACAATTGTTCATGCTGTGGAGATATTTTGACACAGGAGTGACCTTTTGTTCATCCAGTAACAGGGAAAACTTTTAAATTTTATGTTTCAGCTACTTGTCACACAACACATATAGTGTATTTGGCTACCTGTGTGTTATGCAAATCTTTTTATGTAGGCAAAACCACTCGTAGGTTGAAAGAGAGGATTACAGAGCATAAGTCTGAAATTAGAAAATGTGTCGAAACAAATGCTTTATATAAGCATATGTTAGATTGTGGACAAGATCATGTTTTTAAATTCAGGGTTATTGACATTGTTTTCCCCTCCCCAAGAGGTGGTGATATAAATAACTTCTTAGAAATTAAAGAATATGAGTGGATTTTAAGGTTTGCTGGTGCCCGTTCTCCTGGCTTGAACAGTATGCTGAGCCTTAAACCAATTTTGGTTAAGCACAGTAGATTGAATTTATAATTATGCATATTGTTTCTACAATATGAATTTTATAATATGAATTTTATGTGTAACTTTGATTATTAATCATATTAGCAAGCTGAATTTTAAATTATTTAAATTTTTGTTATGTACTATAGAATCATTGCTATCTGTGTTGTTTTAACTTTGCCTTATTGAGTGATACTTATGGTCATGTGATTTTGGGGCTGCTAACCACATGACTACTTTGGGCCTGTATATAAGATGAAAGAAATTTTATAAGTTTGTAGTACTGAAGAAGGATTATGTCCGAAAGCTCTGCTGTGTTTTGTCATTAAAGTGGTTTTTCCTTTTGGATTGTCTGCTTGCAGTACTTTGGCACTTTTGATAGTGGTAGGGAGTACCTCAGGCTTGAACCCTGTACCTTGTATGCAGGTGTTAAAGACCTGAATTCCCTGCCCACCACCATTTGTAAAAAATTGCAGATTTTTGCCTCATATTTGATCTGATCTATTTCTCATAATATCTGTGGTATGTAAATATTGCAATGCTTGATATTTGATGGTGCAGTGGTAGCATTATTGCCTCACAGCTGCAGGTTCTCGGGTTTGATTCTTGGCTGGGGTGCCTTCTTTGTGGGGGTCTGTATCTTCTCCCTGTGTTTGTGTGGGTTTGCTTTTGCGTCCTCCCATGTTACAAAGACATGTCTACATTATTTCTTCCTGGGCCTCTGCTGAAAATTGTTTTTTTTTTTTTTTGTTCCAAGTCAGACTGCCCTGATTAACAAATGTTAAATAAAATTGACACGCGTTTGAATTTCAGACTTCAGGTTTCTGAATGTTTAATTCCTTACATATTTGATGGTGCAGTGGCAGTATTGTTGCCTCACAGCTATAGGTTTTCTGGTTTGATTCTTGGCTGGGGTGCCTTCTGTGTGGAGTCTGCATCTTATACCTGTATTTGTGTGGATTTGCTCTGGTGTCCTGCCATTTTACAAAGACATGTGTCTACAGTATTTCTCCCTGGGCCTCTGCTGAAAATTGTTTTTGTTCCGTCAGAAGTAAAATTGACAGGCATTTGAATTTCAGACTTCATATTCTTCAGAAAATACATAGTAAAACAACTTTTTATCCTAGCAATACATATATAGTAACACAACCTTTTATTATAGCAATTTTTTAAGTTTATAAGATGACTATTTGAAAATTGTCCTTATTTTTGGGACTGTAGTACCCTATTATTGGCTTTGTCCAGTTTTTTGTGCTAAGGTTGGCAGCTATGGCAAGAACTGAATTCACTGAATATGTTTGAGGGCTGTATTCCCTCATTACTGGGTTTGTCCAGGTGTTTTGTACTAAGAGGTTGACAGCTATGGTGAGAACTGAATTCATTAAATGATAGTCATTTAAGTTTAAGTCTTCCTCTCTTTCACAAAGCAGCTGATTTGGCGTAGTGGTATGTTGCTGTGACTCTTTTGCACAGGGACCTTGGCAGTAAAATGTATGGTGGTAACACAGCATTTTATTCTAGCAACTTTCCAAGATTATACAAGCAATGTTTAATGTGTCCCTGGTTTTGGGGCTTTTGACACCCCCCCCCCCAATACATTTTGGCTTTTTCCAGTTTGCTTGTGCTGCAAAGTTGAGATGCAGTTGAGTATTGAGTAGATTTTACAAGGAGATGAGAGCTGCAGGGGAACAGAAGTTTAGTGTTGCTTAAGTGAAGTTGGTTTGCCTTGTTAATAGCACAACATGTTGTGTACTTGCTTTTGATGCAGAAGGCTCTGGGTTCTACTCCCACAAGGGGTGGCTGCTGCCATACTGAGAATGTTCTCCTTGGTGAAGATACTAACTATGAGTCTGTTATCAGTTTGCCATCCATTTCCTCTTGCAATATTACTAGCTTATCATTTTTTAATGTAATATATGCCATTTATTCCTGAGGGGCAACAGACACTTTATTTTTTGATGAAACCATGAAATATAAAGGTGTTTGCTAGCAGCAACCTCTTCATTAGTTACAGATTTCTTTAATGTGGAATTATTTAGATGACTTTTACTTATTCAGAGATTGTGCATATTTACTGATAATGGACTGTAGAATTGTGCATATTTACTGATAATAGACTGTAGAATTGTGCATATTTACTGATAATGGTGGACTGTAGAATTGTGCATCTTTACTGATAATGGTGGACTGTAGAATTGTGCATATATTTACTAATAATGGTGGACTGTGGAAGTCTGAGTAGACTTTTATGATAAATGTTCTGAACTGGGCAGTTTTGCCATTATGGGTGCATGCGTTTTGTTTCATTGCTTACTGGAAAAATGTTCAAAACAAATTTAAAACGCCCTCTAACAACTGTACTGTATTGTACAAGGAATATAATTTAGTACAATGAGGAAGGTGTATCAAAGAGCACATGTATGTTTCATATGCAAGGGGCCTATGATTTGAAAACAGCCCAAAATTAATCTTTATCTGCTACTAGCAAAATGTATTTTCTTTGAATGTGGGTTTCAATACTGTTTCAATGAATATGAGTTTCAAGGGCAGAGAATTTTAATTCTAAGTTTTCATTGTGAGACTGCATTGCTTTGTTTAGCAGATGACTTAGTGTTTGTGCTGTAAAGTACAAAATAAAACTTTCAAATGAAGTCCAACTCATCATAAAAGTAAAGCAGTATGCACATTAGTGTTTATGGTAAATGGAGTGAAATAGCCAAGTAATGGTTCATTGGAATGGCTGCAGAGGCTCCATTCAACCATGATTTTGTCAGGGGGAAGGGCAGCAAACTCAGACAGGCCCAGCTGAACTATACCTCCCAACTGTCCATATTTTCAAAGAATGAATAGATTTTTGCTTCTTATTTTTGGTTTGTTCTTCATAAAATTTGTAGTTTTCTGGCAAATCATTTAGGAATTAAGTCACTAAATAATGATACACCGAGTTTCAGACTTCATAACCTTTAGAAAAATGTATGCTAAAGTAAGAACTGTTATTCTATCAACTGTCTCAATTTATACAAGAGCAATTTTTAGTACTGTTTATATGTTCCCCCAATATATTTGGCCTTGTTCAGATTTACTGCATTAACAGGTTGAGAGGTACATGCAAATAAATTGCTTTATAGAATTAGGCATAGCAAACCTCTCAACTGGCCCTGATTTTGGCTCAAAATGTTGCTCATCCCCCTAATAATCCCTCCGCAAAATAGCAATTTTGGAAGAAAACATGGAGGGTTTACAATTAAGAAATAACTGTAATAATCAAAGTTATAGATTACTTGAAATGCATGTAGATTCTTTTATTTTGTCAGCTGCTCAAGTTAGCAGTACTAATATTAAAGTGTCCCTTCTTTGACAGGTCCCCAGCTGTATAGTGTGGCTATTTTATATTTTTGCATCACATTTTTGGTCCATTTTTCATAAAATTGTGTTTTTTTGCCAAATTAGTGCCAAATCATTAAAGACTGAAGTTAGAAAATAATGACAGACATTTGAGTTTCAGATTTTATACCCTTCAGAAAATTCATACTAATGCAAGACCTATCCTATTATCTTTTTTAAGTTTATTAGAGCAATATTTAAAAATTGTCCTTATTTTTGGGCCTTTGTCCCACTTCTGTGTATGGCTTTGTCCAGATTTCTTGCTCTGAGGTTGAGAGGTATGACAGATGTGTCAGGGCCATTACAGTCAGCCAGAGACATTTCAAATTGTGACATACTTGTTGCACCCCACTCCCCCATGTAGTGACTCTGGATGTGTCCAAGCAAGGCAAGGAGTAGTTATGCAGTGTAAATGTGCAGTGTGTCCCCCCATCCAAGGTAGACACAAGTACTACAGTGGCTTTTCATCTGTCCTTGATTTTGCAGAATGGTCTGGTTTCTGTCATATTTGTGTACTGTTGATTTATGCTTATTACTCAGATTTATGCTTATTACTCAGAAAGTGCCTGTTGCTCTGTGTTTAAGTAGCAATGCTTTAATGACCACAGGGTAAGCTTGTCTGAGATCGTAAGATGCAAATAAGCTTTAATATGCATACTGTTAAAGAATTGCCAACATTGAAAGCCTTTCTGTTTTTGCCACGCAGAGAATACTTGACTAGATAATGTATAAGCCTTGGGTATTAAAGGAGAGGATTCCATTATTTTAAAAAAGCTCATTACACTTGTTGGAGACTTCCAGTTATCTCTGCAGGCTTTACCCGTAAACTAAACAGAATGCCAATCATGTGTGGTCCATAACCTGTACAGTAATCCTTTAAGCAATGTATCTTGAGCTTGTTTCTTGTTTGCTTTTCATTTTTTTACTTTGATCATGTTTTCCCCATGAAACAAGTAGATAGTTGTCAGGCAGCAGGTCTTTTTGGATAAGAAACATTTTTACAAGTGAGGGCATCACAGAGATTTCTACTTTCAGCATGTTACTTGGAACTTTAATAAAGCTGAATATAAATTATAATTAGAACTGCAGTGCAAGGAGAAGTGGTTTAAGTTGAGTGCTTCTTGTTTTTCTTATACTTGATTTTGACTGGCATTCCAGTAATGTATTTAAAAAGTAATTTATTTTTTCATGCCTCACAACTTTTTGTTTCCATCTAGATATTAAGTAAGCTGTCATGCAGCCAATGCACTGAAATATTTGTATTCTTCTACACTTATTTTTGTCTTGATGGGACTCTCGTAATGATGGTTTGGCACCCAGGGCAGCGTATTTAATTAAAGTTAGTTTTTGTGGTTTTGAGCATAGCTCCTCCCCTTTCTAGTTGGCCACACCCTTCCCCTTGACACCACCCATTCAGCTGTCTCCTGCAGCCCCCCTTTGATTTGAAGTCACCAGCCACCACTGGGTTTTGGTAAAAAAAGGTATGACAGCAGGGATTACATTTTATTAGACATAGTTTAAGTTGTATGATAATAAGTTTGGGGATAAGTAAAGTAGTTGTAGACTAATTGAGAGAGTCGATAGAATGAGAGAAACTGAAGGATGTAAAATGCCTTTAGGTTATCATACAAAAGAATTTTTAATTCAGTAATCTTAGGAAAAATATTAATGCTTGTGAAAATATATATGTTGCCAAATAAAGAGTAAAAAGTACTACTGCAAGCTGTGTTTTTGGGTGGGTGGTTCTAGACTAAATCCAATAAAGACAAGATTTTTGTATTTCAAAGAAGAAGGAGGTATAAGGTTTATTAATCCTGTACCGTATGCAGTATCATTGAATTTATACAATATTTTGAGTAGTTTTAAAAATAAGGAAAGATGGTTTATACAAAAAGTATAGAATAACAATATATAAAGAGTGGTGGATGATAGGAAAAAAATATTCAAAGAAGAAAATGGAAATTTCTGAGTATCAAGTAAAAATAAGGTTGTTGGGATTTTGGATGTCAAAGATTGAAATAATTCTGATGTGGATAGTATGAAGACAATGTTAAGGAAGTTATAATGCTAATCCATGGAGTGCCTTAACTGAGGAAGCGAATGATGCCATTAAGGCAAGAAAAAAGAGATTTGCTAATTTATTAGTGTGTCAGAACTTCTTTTTTATGTTAAGCATAAATAAGTTGCCATTTAAAAGGAATCTGGTATATAAATATATGTGTCAAAGAAGTAAATATTGCAGGAAGAAATATCCAGGGAATTGTTATGGCTAGGCTTTTCTAGGCCATAGGGCCGATAGCCTAGTACCAACCTATGAACCTATAATGAATTAGAAACTACAGAACATGTTTTTGTATTGTCTGACAGAATTATGGGGGAAAAAATTGCAAATTTAAAATAGGTGATTTTAAAAGGGTGGAGGATTTAGATATGAAAACGTTAAATTATGGATATAGGAAGACGGTTAAATATATGTATAAAAGAGGGATAAAAGTTTGTTTGGAATAATTTGGAATCTCTCAGTTGTAAGGCTTAAATAAGCCTAATGTAATAAAATTTGGAATTTAGCAGACATTATGGATAAAATAATATTGATGTTGACTGGAGTTGCTTTTTTTTGGGAGGGGGGGCTTGCTTTGCCCATTTGTGGCTTTGGACATTTGCAACTTGAGTTGTATCTCCCAAGATTCTCTAATGGTTGCATAACTGAGTATGTGGTAAAACAAGTATAAATTAACATAACCATGTTGTGAGCACCCTCCCTAGCTGTTAGTAAATGTAAATTTTGGCTGTTTTTTCCACCTTATGAGAGGTAGTATGGTGTAATGGGTCTACTTTAACTTATTGAAGTTTCAAAACTTAAAAACCCATAAGGCCAAGACCATATGATCGAAGCTTTATAACTTCAAAAGTAGAATAAAAAATCTAAAACTAAATAAAAAATGTTAACTTTATGTTTTTGCAGGGGGCAAGCCCCCCTGCACCCACACCACCTGCTAATTAAATATACCAACTCCAAGATCACACTACAGCAAGGAAAATGGTAAATTTCAAGTTCTGCACTGTACAAAGATCTCAATTTAAAGTGTTCAAAGTTTCAAAACTTTGATCATATGGTCTCAGCCATAGGGGTTTCAAAGTTTTGAAACTTCGATAAACTAAAGTAGACACGGTGTAATATATTTTAAAGATAGACAGTTGACTATGGCTGTGGTTTCTTTAGTTTTGTCTTGTCATAAATACCATGGATGTTATGATAATGTCAAATCATATTGAACTATTTGAAAATGTGGAAGCCTCAGCTTAAAATTTTAAGGGTAAGTAGGTTTAATTATCTCAATCATTTTAACTACAAATTCTTAAACTCTTCTGCTGAGACTTGGTCATAGATAACTACAATAATATTAAGAAAATTATAACTGCATCATTTGAAATTCTGCATAGCCACAAAAAAGTATTCAAATCCTTGAATGAATTAATGTGACCAGACATTCCATTTCGAGTAGTACTCATACTGCTCAACTGTTCTAATTTTTGCAAAATTTTGGTAATGTTAATCATTAGAGTTCTGTATTGATCAAAAATGCATTTTGATGGTTCTATTAACTTTTTTTGAGAATTAGAGTACTTCCTGATTGATTCACCCCTGTTATTTTAGGTTTTGTTCCAAATTCTTGACCAAGTAAGTTGATAGGTAGGCAATTTCCCCCAAATATTCAGAGCTAAATTATTTCTATTAGTGTTATTTCAGCAAAACAGAAATAATGATGCATTTTTTGTCTTTAAAAGTGCTATGTTCCTTAGAGGGGGCTGAAAAATTAACATATCTTTAGTTGTAGTCTCAGTATCTTAACAGGCATTGCAGAAACCTTTGGTGCAGGAACCTATTGGTTCTATTCCCACATCACAAACTTGGATTAGCTTTTCAATACTGACAGTGCAGTGGAGCATAAGAGGGGTGCTGCACCTGTTTTCATTTTCATTCACGTTTTTCCTTGAATTGCAACTGATTTATTCTTTTTTAGTAGTTCTTACCTCTTTAACAGTCATTGTAAATGCTCAGCAAAATAAACTAGTAAAACTGCATGTTTTAAGGCTGACAATATTTAGTCCATGTTCTGATAGACTGACTTGCGCATTTTTTCTGAGATGTCAGACTTTAATCATAATCCAGAAGCTGTTAACAGATCAGTCCTGTTTCTACTTCAAATAACTTTTAACTGACATATAGACTACTCTGATATTCACTGGCATTTGCAGTGGGAAGATGTGTATTTTATCTTCAATATTATCAGAATGTGGTGCATTTGTTTCAAAAATATTTTCCTTACTACACAGCACAAAACAAAGCAAGTCCAACGTTCTGTTCTTGAATTTGGGTTAATGGTATTTTTTCTCTTCCTGGTAAGACACAAATGTCTTCATGTATTACATTTTCCAACCTTTGTTATATTGGTAGCTACACCCTTGACTTGTGACCCATGACTGCAGCATGCCAACACTTGATCCAAACCGTAATTCTTGAGCATGACAAATTAGTATTTTTTGTCTGTTGTGAACGTTGACAAAATCTGTCAGATTATGACATTCATATTTTTTTACAAAGGAAAATGGTCTTCTGATTTTAAAAGTGGATTACAGATGAGTTACCATGCATCATGTATTCTATACATTAGTGCTATGTTTATTTTTCACATGCCCTAGATGCCCTTCCAGCAAGCTACTGTGCCTCAACAAGTAAAGGAACCTGGAGCTGCCAATGAGTCCAGTGAACACTAGATGCAGAGATCTGAACCCATATCTGCAAATAAAAAAAATCAAGATGGAGACAGAGATTTGGATACTCAATGACTGACCTTTCTCTGAAACAAACTTCTTCTCCAGATCATGCAATGTGACATACTGGACATGATTCCAAAACACTTGCTATCAGTGTAAGTAACCACTTATAATGAGAGCAGGCTGAGAGCAGGTCTTTTGGAATCTGACCCGCAGTGTAAGCCTGTTTATAAATAGATCTTACACTAAAGTAAGTCATTTACATGGAGAAAACTCTGGGTCCAAATGGAGAGATGAAAAGTCAGCAAGAGACGTAGTTCTGAAATTCAATTCACCCTCAAGTCTTGGTGAGTACCTTCTTCATGAGGTGGACCCTGTTTTCACAAAATCTCACCAAGGCGACGCTGATATATAGACTGTATTTATATAACATTTATCACGGACAGAAGAAGGTCAAAAGCTAAAAAAGATAGCTGGGTGCACAAGACCCAGGATAATAAAGTGCCCAATCCTGGTAGGTGCACTGGTGTCAGGACTGGAAAAGATGACAGTGTAGAATCCTCAAAATATGGAAACATTACTACACTGGAGCCAAGCCCAGGGGAAGGATGGCCCCTCATTGTAGATGAAAGTAGCAGTCCACAAAAATCACAAAACCTGATAGGCCAAAGAAGAGCCATAAAGTGGACTGCTGAGGATAAGAAAGAAATTATGTATTGTTACTATTATGCAAAAAACCTAGAATTTCCAGACACAAGATATCCAAAACGATTAAGAGAGAAAGTGGAGGAAAGAAAAATGCTAATGCAATAAAAACTGCCAGAAGCTTAAAATGAAAAGTTGTGTTCATTAATATAACATATTTGTGAAAAACAGTAAATAGATCAGGAAACCTTGATCTGTTTGGAAATAGGAGCATATGAGGAAGTGCAAAAATATTAAAAAAAAAACAAGAGATATTTGAAAAGTATAAAAAAGAAATATGGACATGGGAAAGAAAGAGAGATTTGCTATGGTACACTATTTATGCAAAGGAGAACGCCAAATTAATCAATGTAAAGAAGGCAGCCCCAAAGATATTCAAAGAGAAATACAGGCAAAGGCATCCGGATATGGAAAATTCCACATTAAAAAAGAACAGTATCACAAAGATGGAATGGAGAAAAGACGATTGGCAAAGTAGAAGTTAAATAAATAGAAGTTGAAGTTGTGGAGTGCCTGTGAAGTGAAGGATTTGGTGTAGAAGGTCTAACATAAGTTACATCACAGCAGGATGGAATAAGCCCCCAAAGTAGGGAGAAACAGGAAGAGGAACCATCTGAAGAAGAAATATGGACATGGGCAAGAAAAAGATTTAATATGGTGTAATATTTAACTAGCCAATACAAAAAGAGATTTAATATGGTGTAATATTTAACTAGCCAATACAAAAAGAGATTTAATATGGTGTAATATTTATCAAAGGAGAAAGCAAAACTAGCCAATACAAAAAGAGCAGCACCAAAGATATTTGAAGAGAAATGAAGGGAAAGGAATCTGGACATAGAAAACTTTACAATACAAAAAATAAGAAGACAGAGGAAAAGGAGATTAGTAATGGAGAAGTTAAAGAAATAGAAACTGAGGTTACGGAGTACTTGCAAAGTGAAGAATTTAGTGGAGAAAATTTAATTCAGAAAGCACCACAATAGGATAGAGTAATGGATATCCAAATTAAGGGGAAACCAGTTGGACAGGAAGCAATTAATCAGGTGCCATATGATGATACTTTGGAGCCTTCCACAGGAAACCAGTATAAACATTCATTTGAAACTAGACAGCAAGGGAAGGAACTGAAAACTGTGGAAACTCTGATGCAGTCAATGTTGAGGAGTGATAGTCCAATGAGTTTCCATATGACAGAGCAACAGATGGCACAGGATGAAATTGAAGAGAATGTATTACAGGAAGATGCTATAGAATCTTCTATAGAATCCCCACAGGAATTGGAAAACAAGGGATGTGCCTACAGTTTGGAAGAAAATGAGCTAAGAGAACAATTGCTTGATTTAATAGATATCAACAGATATATCAAGATCAATGAAAGAAATAGACTGCAGAAGGTTAATAAAACCCAAAAAGTCAGAAGTCTGATAAAACAAATGAACACAGTAATTAGGACTGTTCATAGAGATCCATGCAGTATAACAGAAGTAAACAGGATATATTGCTGTGCAGCTAAACTAATAACTGATAAAGTTCTACTGCAAGAACAAAGTGTAGTGAGGGAAAGGAAGGGGAGAAATAAAATACCATCATGGAAATATCAAATAGATGAAAATATATAGCAATTAAGACAAGAGGTGTCACTGTTAGAGGACTACAGAAGAGGGAACATATCAACAAAAATACTAAGAAAGATAGATTTGATAAAAGCAATGTGCCGTATTAAAACAGACCAGAATCTATCATGCACTATCACAAATAAACTAAAAATGTCAGCACAGATGGAAAAACTTAGAAGATACAAAGATAAATATAAAGGAAAAGTACAAAATAAGCAATATATTGATGGCCCAAAAAAGTTTTATAGAGAATTAGGAAATAAGGTAAAAGGAATTGAAAGTGCCAAAAAAAGAAGAAATAGATGCATTTTAGAGAAGTATCTATGAAGATCCTGTGGAACATAATAAAAATGCTAAATGGATAGAAGAAGTAAAAGAAAGAATAAGAGGTTTAATGGTACAGGATATGAAATGGGATGAAGTAGCAGCTAGAGAGATTGAAACAAAGGAAAGAAAAGCCTCTAATTGGAGAACCCCAGGTGCAGATGCAGTATCTAACTTTTGGTTGAAAGTATTAATGTCTTTGCATGAAGATTTAGCCATGAGTAAGAACTATTTCTATGTGCACCCCGAACAGACACCATCCTGGTTAATAACAGGAAAAACAATGCTCCTACTTAAGAGTGAACCTCCAAGCTAACCTAAATATTATAGACCAATAACTTGCCTTCTGATGACATATAAACTATGCATGGGAATTGTTGCCATCAAGAGTTTATAGTCATTTAGAAAACTCATTTATGACAGTAGGAACAAAAGGGCAATAAAAGAAAGTCATATGGAACAAAGGATGATTTGTTGTTAAATAAAGTCATAATGGAGAACTGTAAAAGGGGGAGAACCTAAGCATATCATGGAATGACTACAAAAAAACATTTGATAGTATCCCACATTCATGGGTAAAAGAGTGCTTAAAAATTTGTAAGATACACCCTACACTAATTGACTACATTACTGTGACCATGAAACGGTAACAGACCACTTTGCAATTTAGCCATGATAAAGGACAAATTATCATCCCATGGATAAAAATTCAAAGGGGGATATCCAAGGGTGTCTGTCACTAAAGCTGTTCTGTCTTGCCCTTAACCCATTAAGCTGTCTACTTAACAGCTTAGGCTATGGCTATAATCTGGCTCCTAGAAAACAACAAAGTGTAAAGACTTCTCATCTTCTCTTTGTTGATGATTTAAAACTGTATAGCTCACCAGATGAGGAACTGAAAGCAAAACTGCAAGTTAAAAGCAATATAAAATACAGGTATCAGAGTGAAACACAGCTGGTATAGTCCAAACACATCCAAGGACAACAATTCAATCCGATATAAATCTTTTATTGTAGCGATCAGACAAGTTCGGTAAGTGTTTCACCCAACAGGGCTTCATCTGACCAAGTTGTCAAAACTTTTTCAGATGACATAAGAATGACATTTGGTCTTGATAAATGTGCAAAACAAACCTTTAAAGCAGGAAAACTGCAATGCCAGGAAACCTTCAGTTTGGAACAAGAATATGATATAAAAAAACTTCAGCAAGGATGAATGAATACATATTTGGGAACTGATGAAAGATCAACAATAAAATAAGAACAAATGCAAATAAAACTTAGTAAGGAACACTTCAGAAAACTTTAATCCTGAAAACAGCATTGACATTAGGGACAAAATCCAAGCTATAAACCAATTTACTCTTCCTGCCCTTACTTACAGTTTTAGAGTGATTGACCGCAAAATGTGTTGGATAGATTAGATAGGCAAACAAGAAGGATGCTTCAAACTCACCAAATGATTTATAAAATTCTCTGCATACCAAGATTATATATTCCCCATTCCGAAGGAAGAATGGGCCTTCTTGAAATTGATTATATGTATAGATCTGCAATCGTGCAACTTCACACATATCTGCTGACCTCACAAGACCCAAACATAGTGAAAGTTTTGAAACATGAGGAGAATAGATCTAAGGTGACTGCTCAGCTTAATCTAGCAGAAGCTTATTGGCATCAAGTAGGAATGGAAATCAAACCAGAAGTAGATAAAAAAAAACAGGCAACAACTGAATGTGCCAAAAAACAAAAGAAATAATATAAGGTGAAGGATCTGATGAGAAGGCAAGAAATGTGGAAAAAAGCATAAATATAGTTGCAAGTAAAGAAAACTTCTGGAAGAAGCTCATGTTGCTCAGGAATGAACATAGGAATGGTTAAGGAGAGGCAAATTCAAACCAAGATATGAAATGTTAATATTGGCGGCCCCCAGTGGGCTATGTACGCATTGGTTTACAAAGTCCATTGAACATGTGGGAGAGACAGACAAATGTAGGTTTTGTAAAACTGAATTGGAAACAGTTGCACACCTCGTTGCTGGTTGTGACATATTAATGGCAGAAGGATTGTATACTGAATGGCATAATAATGTGGCAAGACTGTTGCACTGGGGATTGTGCAAACATTATGGTACTGAAGTGGCTGAAAAACACTGGAAACATGAGCCACAAAGCATCATAGAAAATGAAGAAGTCTACATCACATGGGATCATTCATTACCAACAGCTTAAAAGATAGATGGGTAGATGGCTAGAGAACCGGATATAGTGGTCCAAGAAAAGAAGACAAGAGTAGTTGAAATTACCACACCCAGTGACTATAGTATCTTGTGCACAGAGACACACAAAGTCATAAAATATCAGGATCTGCAGGCAGAAATGAGAGCAATGTGGAAGAAAGATACCCAGACATTTCCAATAGTAGTAGGAGCAATGGGTCTTATAAAAAGGAATTTACAGTCATATTTAGATATATTACCAATTCATGTAACTCCATACAAATTGCAGGAGGAGTCATTACTGGGCACTTTGCAGGTGCAGCGAAGAGTACTTTTGGCTGACATCAAAGATTGGAGCAATACTAATTTCATGAACTTTAATCATACTTTGACTTAGGAATGGGGTCCATTCCCGTCATGGTATTAGAAACCCAAAAGACCTGGAGAAATTAAAAAAGAGAAAACTCTTTTAAAATCAGGGCAGACTTAGAATGAGAGCAACTCTTTTGGAATCTGGCTCGCTGTCTTTATTTGAGAAGGAATTAGACAACTGGATAGGTATTCATAAATTCATTGCCATGACTGGCTTACTTCTCCTTGAAAAAGGAGATAAGGTTTAAGGGTTGGCACTGGCAAGGCATGAATTTTCACATGGCACAGTTGCCTTATACACTCTGTGGCTCTATGGTAATGCATTTATTTATTTATTTTTAATGAAAAAAAACCCTTTAGGGATCAACAACTACAACTGCATGTAATAACGTTAATGTAGTGTTTATTCATGATGCACTTCTTTCTTTTCTGTCTCAGCAGTTACCCAAAAGTCTTCTTTTAAATTACTCATTATTTGTTTTAATTTCAATAGTTGGTCATAGCCTGCAATCAGGGATTGCAATGTTTCAATATAAATGCATCAAGGATATTAATCATAAACATGTTCTATAAAGTATCCTCCCTGTAGTTAAATAATTTAAAAACAAACCTCCATTTATATAAATACACAAATCAATTCCTGCTATAAAACACAACTGTGTAACTGCCCCTAGCTGCCTGGGTAATAACTTTCCATAACCTAGAACATCCAATTGTACTGGCTAACTTCACTTAAAAACTCTGCTCCCATAGCAGCCTTTTATTGCTGAGCATTTTCTGAATTTTTTGACTTTGTGCAAATATAACTGTATATATTTATATATATATATATATATATATATATATATATATGGGTCCATATGACTTGGTCGACAGTTCATATGGTTGACTGTTTATTTGGTCAACAGTTCATTTGATCAACATCCCCCCTAACTATATATATCAACTCCAGGGTCACACAACATTGGGGAAGGGGGCAAATGCTTGTCGATCAAATGAACTGTCGACCAAATAAACAGTCGACCATATGAACTGTCGACCAAGTCATATGGACCCATATATATATATATACACACACACACACACACACACACACACACACACACACACACACACACATACATATATATATATATATATATATATATATATATATATATATATATATATATATATATATATATATATATGGGTCTACTTCAGAATGGCGACAATACAGAATGCTGACTTTCATATGGCCGACACCATATGATCGACATTCCGAAAGACTGACATCCTGAAACAGCACCATTTACCTAACTGTAAACACAGTAAAACTGTATTATGCAGGGGGACAAGCCCCCCTTCACCCCCACAGCCCCTGCTACTTAAATATTCTCACTCTGAGATCGCATTACGATGCAGGAAAGGGGAATCTCCCAGTCCTGTACTGTAGCAGGATCTCCACTATTATTTGTTAGCCTTTCAAATGTTCGTTCATATGGTGTCAGCCATATGAGTTTCGAACATTTGAAAATTCGAATAAATGAAGGGCTCCCATATATCTATATATATATATATATATATATATATATATATATATATATATATATATATATATATATATACACACACACACACACACACATACACACACACATTATGTTTTGAGCAGGCCAAAACCTACAAATCAATTTTTATAACATAACAATTAACAGGTATTAGCTATTCATCTGGGCATCTGATAATAGTTGCAAAACGTTTCCAAAGATCACAGTCCTACTAATTATTGTCCTTGGTCTGTGGAGTTCAGAACACTTAATCCCTTTAACTTAGACTTATTTAGACCCTACAGTCAAGTCACATTTACATCTCTTGTTTCTGTTATTTCATCTTAAACTGATCCTACTAATTCAATATAATCAAACACGTCTTCTTTTTTTATTTTGGCATGCTGTTAGCTCCATTTTTCTAACATGATCTGTCATATCTCTCATTTCAGCTAACCTTTTTCTTTTCTTTGTTCTATTTTATTATATTTGCCTTTTTTGACACAATCATTAATAAGGTTAACAATGCATGCCTGCTTCGTTAAATTCTGATTTCCTTCCCACCCTAAAAGCAACAACTCTTTCTTTAACTTAATTCCCCTGCACTCTTTCAATTCCTTCAGTTCTTTATAGGACCAAAAAATATGTTCCCATCTACCCCTGTCCTCTGTATTTCACCTCCGACAGCCCCTACTGCCTGAAGAAATATTTTGTAATTGACTAGGGTTATAGAAATATGTGTGTTAACATGTCCATGTGAAAATCCTGAGTTTGTTGTATAGCTAAGTATTAGTCAAATCATTTTCCATTGCTCTTCTGCAATTCAAATCCCTCCTCCATTCCAATGCGATTTTCCATTCATCTATAGCCTTTTTGATCTCTGTGCTTCATTTTGCATAAGTCCTGTTGAATTTAACTATATTTTTTTCTGACCAATATATATCTTAACTAATCTCTGTGAGCTAATCCAGACTTCTCCCTTGCCTCTTCTGATACAAGTATGTTTCCTCTCTGTGCAATCTGTTTCCAGTATGTAGACTACCTCTGCAATATCCACCAGTTTCTCTTGCCACCTGCCTATCTCCTATTATATTATCCCTTTTCCTGACAAGCTTTTTGAGGCCATTTCTCACTATTGCTTCTGTCCTTTTAGTAAAGTTTTAATAGCACTAGTATGGAATAATAGGTATAACAACCCTCTGATTTTCTATTTTTTCATTTAGTCCCTTTCATCCAAAATCCTTGCCTTTTCTCATAATCCTGTACTCGTAAGTATTCCTGTTTGTCTCATTACCATCTGCTTCTAATAAGGACCATACCCCCCCCCCCCATCTGCATCAAATAAGTCAGTCTTACCTCTGGGGCTTGGTGACATTTCTTTAACTCTGGCATGTCCAGTCTCCCTTAATCCACAGTTGAAGTTATATTTTCCACTTCACTCTAGGTTACTTATTTTGCAAGAAAAAATATTTAGTTCCCAAAGTATGTGCATCCATCTTCAGGTTTCACAAAATATGCCTGTCTAATGTGAAATATCAATGGAACCAAGAGCATTATCACAGCATGGGTAATGATGTACAAAATAGGGTCTATATTATATGAACGAAGTTTTATAACTTCAAATACCATATGATCGACACCATATGGTCAAAGTTGTAAAACTTTGAATAGTGAAAAAAAAAAAGAGGAAAACAAAAAAGTAACCTAATGGGTTAAAGCAGGGGGGCAAGCCCCACTGCACCCCACACACCCCACTCTTTAAATATACCAACTCCAAGATAGCACTTCAGTAAAGGGAAGTCTTCCCTTTACCACATTATAGTGTGGTCTCAGAGTTGTTACATTTAAAGAGCAGGAGGTGTGGGGGTGCAGTGGGGCTTGCCCCCCTGCTTTAACCCGTTAGGTTACTTTTTTGTTTTCCTCTTTTTTTTTTTTTGCCTAAAACCCTTAGTTTAGGGTTTATTCTTTTATTTTTTTTTCACTCTTCAAAGTTTTATAACTTTGACCATATGGTGTAGATCATATGGTATTAAAAGTTATAAAACTTTGTTCATATAATATAGACCCTACAAAATATGCCTGTCCAATGTGAAGTATCAATGGGGCCAAGAGTATTATCACAGTATGAGTAATGATGTACAAAATATGTCTGTGAAATGTGAAGTATCAGTGGGGCCAAGAGTATTATCACAGTATGAGTAGTGATGTACAAAATATGCCTGTGTAATGTGAAGTATCAGTGGGGCCAAGGGCATTATCACAGTATGGTTAATGATGTACAAAATATGTCTGTGAAATGTGGCTGTTTTCTGACTAAAAAGCTTTCCTTTATTCATCAGATGCCACAATTTATTGACATTAAACAGAAATACTTTAAAGGCTGTCTGCTTTTTGGGTTAGATTCTAGCTTCCTGTACCAGACGTCAAGCTGATAAAATTCTTACACCTCAGTGATGTCTTTAAGCTTTTCTAGCCAATTCATCCCAACCCCAGCCCAACATCCACTTAGAAAACCAGATGATTGACTTATTCCAACTTCAGTTAGTGCAACAAAATGACTGACATCCCAGTTTCCATTTATATAACAAAAAGCTGTCAGGGACTTCATCTTTAATAAAGTTTACTCTTTTACACAAACCATGACAGAGCTTATTCAACCAAGATTAATATAATAATATAATATGAACAACAATTAAAACCAAATTTGAATATATCACTATTAGTAGTGAAATGTTTGCAGGTGTTACACCAAGCATAAACCTCAATGAAAGCTATACTTAAATACTGTACATTTATAAAGAAGGTTGAATTGAATGTGAATATTTTTTTTTTCTCTTCCTTGTGGTCATTATATGATTCTACCCCAAAGGACGTTTCAGTGTGAAGAAATATGTATAAATAAGGTGGTAGATAGATTCCGTTAAAAAATGACTGCGTCCAGGTAATGCATATCTCACCTGCAACAAAATAATGATTCATACTTTCCGAATCTCTCTGTAGGATGCAGTGCATATCAATACGAATCAATATATAATTTGCACATCTTTTGGGACTCTGCACAAGCTAATCTTTAAAGTGCATGCAAATGAAGTGCACACAAGTTAGAAACTGAGAAGGTAACACACTGGAATAATGACAGCAGATTTTATAGCACTATTTTCATACTTGTTTAATGCAATATAGCAAGAGGCTTGTTAAGTGTAAACACGGCTGTAAAGATTTTATGAAAACAGTCCAACATGTACAAAATACATATAAATTACTGCCACAATGGAAGCACAAACCTACAAACTATACAATATGCTTGAAAATAACGTTTCTTCTAATAACTGTATTCAAGAATCTATAGAGTCTGGGAATTATCACTCGGATTCCACACAAAGTACTCTATTATATACACTTGTCTTCTTTGACTTTACTTTTCTTTTCATGTACTTTAAACTTTATATTTTATATATGTTCTATTTTATAACCTACACAGTGGGGAAAGTGTTTATAAATTTAGCGTTTTGTGTCATGTAAAATAAATGTAATCATTTGTTGCTCATAGTGAAATACTTTATTTACGGTTAGTTTTCAAAAGGGTTTCATTAATGGAAACTCTGAAACCTGCCACTTTATCAGTCTGAATCCTATTGGATACTCACATTTCCATTTGAAGAAATATGATACAGCATCTAAAGTCTGCTGTGAGACAGGGTCACTGTTAGCATGTGTTTGTGATGGGCTAGCAACAGTTTGGGAATCAAGTAATGTTTTCCGACTATGAAGTAAGCAGACTGGACTAATGAAAGACTGCCAGTGTGACCCCATTAAATGTTAACAAGAGAACTGACAAACAGCAACACTTATGTTTAGTGTGGAATTTAGTCAGAGTTATTATAAACAAAAGATTTATAATATAAATAAATATGTGTGTGTGAGAGTGAATGTACATACAAATCTGGTCGGTATGGCATAAGAAGATAAGAGCAAATGCATCCAATTCTGAAGAAACAATGGTAACTAGAAGAGTACCAGGAAGAAATGATGTAAGATGGAGAAGAAGCACCCAAGGGAGAATAAGGTGGAGTATTGGTTCACTGTGAGGGTGGTAATGTAGAGGATGGTGTGTATGAGATAAAATTAAAGGATGCAATTACTAGACTTTTCTTGTGACATAAGGAACAACAGATAATGAAACACATTAGCTTAAAAAAAAAACAGATGACCTTTATATATTATTCACAGCATATTTCCATGGTATTATTGTAGGTATGTTTTTATTATTGCATAACTGTTGTCTGCTTCATGTTCCTGACATAACTAAGAAATGATTAGCAACCTTTTACTTTGTAATAAAATTATAATCTTTCTTAGCAATTACTGTAGATTTTGAAAATATAATGCAGCATTCATCAAACATATGTAGTGCTCTTTCTCTTGAACTTTCATAACACTTTTTAACAAAAAATAAATGGAAGGCAGTCTAATGACATTGCTAAAGGCATACACAATATTACCATTCCAGAAAACAACAAAATGTAGCATCTATATACCAGCATGCCACAACTTTGACAATAATATTTTGCAAAGTACTCAACATTCTTAGTATCGCACTGAATAAAATGCTTTGAATTCACACACACACACACACACACACACACACACACACACACACACACACTGTCATCATTGTCCTCACCATCGTCATCAAAGATAAATGACATTTTAAAAGGCAGAAATGTAATTCAATAATGTTATTGATTTAATTATTTTGTAGCTGTTGAAAGGTTTAAGGACAAATTAACTGCAAATATAGAAAAAGTGACTGCTGAATTTTAGATAACACTTTTACTGCTGCTACAGCCTTGCAGCAGAATAAAACTTCCCACAAAGCCTAATTAGTCAGTAACAAGCAAAATGGGTACAATTTGCATTTGCGAAATGTGTTAAAGAAGTTTCATATTACCCAGATTAATATCACTAAAATGTAGCTAATTTCAAATCTAGTTTACACTGAAACTTTGAAATCACACTTTATTTATTGATATATTTAATATCTTTATTAGTAAATTGTTTTAGATTCACTGCCGGCTTAGAGGCACATTATAATCAAAATAAGTATTTGATACCTAATATATCAAACATTTGAACCATGCAGTCTTTTATGTAGCTCTGAATGTTATGTTCTTCATATACTTCACAAAAGTAAATATATTTTACTGTCTGAATCCATGACAGATTTCATTGTGTGACATTTTACTATTGTTGTGTCGTTAACATTTAAAATGTATTTATTATTATGAAATATGCCACAAAATCTATAAATGTATTTCCTTTTCATGGTAATGTTTTATTCATTCATGTATTTATTTAACATTTGTTTATTGGGAAAGTCAGACTGGGACAGAGCCCATTTTCAGTGGAGGCCTGGGGAGAAACGCTCCATGCCATCACACATGATGCAGGTGATCTAGAGTTATACAAAACTTTCTTCCATATTTGTACACAATAGAAAGGAGTCAACTAGTCTTGGTTTGATTAACCTTTGATAATCAGAGTCTCCAATGCAGTCTGGACAAGTAGCTGCAATCCTTCGTAATGCTGCCTGTAAAACATGAAGAAAGACCAGATAATTTATATTTTTTAGAAAATTAAATTTGCCAGCAAGAATCATTTAAATGTTGACATTTTTTAACGTAGCTTAGTGCTTTCTGTAGAGATCAAAGTTGCTTGTTAAAGAACTGCAACAAAGCTGTCAATGTAACAACAATTTTTCTCTTTACTTCTGTTTCTTTGAAGGAACTTTTGCATATAGTAACAGTACTCAGTTGCCCATTGCACTGCATACATTTCATATAGCTCTTGTCGTATATTAAGGGGAACTGCATATTAGAAAATGAAAGATCATGGTGTACATTTACTGTCTTGTCGGTCTGCCATTATTACTTGAAATATCTCATCTGTGAATTTATTCTGTGTATATACTGTAGGTATATATTATCACTTGCATCTGTACTAAAATATTACCCCCCCCCCCACAGGAAAAGTTTTTGCATGTTGTAACCTTGAGAGTTGCTGTTTTGAGTAGTGACCAACCAATATTTTAGATGTTTGGGGTTGAGTAATCAATTGCCAGTTAAGTAAGATATGATTATACATTACAAACCCATTTAGGTGACAACTCTGAGTTTCAGAAATGCATCTATTTACTAAAGAACAACATTGACTTAAAATGATCAATGACACACAGGAAGAGATATCATATCAGACAGCAGAGATCCTTAGTGAAATACTATTCTGTTTACATATTTGCCAGCCATTAAGGAGAGAACTGGACAGCCCCATACCAGCTGTCTTTTTCCAGTGAGTCAAGTATTCTGTTCTTCCTTGAATCTCACTGGTTTAGACTGATATAGTGTAATGTGGCAGATACAGCTGATCTTAGTGATATGAAAAGATGGCACCTGCTGTATAGAATAAGCTCAGATGTGCATACTGATAAAATATGTGTATTCTATCTGCTGAGTAGGAAAATAGGCTAAAGCCAATGCCCCTGCAGTGTTAGACATTGTTTGTCAGCATCTTCGGTAGCCTCACTTTAAACAACTATACAGATCACTGTGAATTGCTTGGATATCAGTGGGAATCTCACTGCCAAGTCAGTATACGCTTGTGGTGGTGCAGTACAAAGCTGATATTATATCTTTAGTTATTTTTTGCAAGCAATTTTTCTTTTTTTCAAATCTTCTCTACTATAAGCTACTGATGGTCTCATTTCTCAATACTATAAATTTAGAGTAGATTAATTTAGGAAAAAACTGTCCTAGAACTTTTATTTATGACTGCTTTCTTATTTATACCAACAACGGGTTTAAACAATATTCAGTTTTATATATATATATATAGAGAGAGAGAGAGAGAGAGAGAAAGAACTAGGAAATATACAGTTTACTGCACATAAATAATTGTATTTTAGCAATTTTACAGACATCATATATGTGTGTTGCATAGAAGTTGGTTGTGGGGATCAGTAGTACAGAGCCCTGCCTGCAGGTCAGGTTACCCTGGTTTTATTACAAGCACCATTTGATTGAGGAGAGGGCAGATGGATTGAAAAGGGTTGGTGAGGCTGTCTCATGTCTCCTGAAGTTGTTGTGTGACTACCAGTGTTACTGCCACCTAGTGGAAGCCTAGTGGAGAAGCAACAGCAGCATGAGAGATCATACACAAACACACACTCACACATTTATACATAATATACATAGACCCCACACACACACACACATCTGTGCAAACACACAAAAATAGAGGAGTCTTGCATTTTGTTGAGTACAATTTGACAAATTATGATTAAGCATGGGTTCCATTAAAACTGCCTACTGACTATTGTAAGATTCCACAACCCTAATGATAAGAAAATGTATCCTTATCTCAGTGTAGTGCAATCTAACAGCTGGCATGTCAGTGGGTTAGGGAGATACAAAACTGCATGCCTCCCCAGAAACACTGTTCATTGTCATTTTTTTTTCAGTAGATGGCTTGGAATATCATTTTTAAAGAATTACCTTTGACAACAATGCAGGAAATCTTCAACGAAGACTGTGGCTTGGTACATTCAGAAAGTCATTTAGCACAGGAGTTCCTAATCTCACTACAAATAAATCTTTGAAAAAAGTTTTTCAGCATAACAGTCCATCCAGCAAACCATTTTAAGACAGTAATTCGGGTATTCACTTGAAACTTTTTAGGGAAAGAATGTGAGTAACAATGACCAAATAAATGACCTCATCACTCACCAGAGCCCACACGTCAGAGCAATCACAGAATCATGAATAAGAAAAGACAAGCTCCCACCACCACCACTACCATTTGTTATCCAGCTGTGATCATTAATTGAAAATGGTGGAGGAACACTCCTTTTTTTCAAATCTCAGCTCAAGCTCCAACTTCTGTCTCGGGCTAAACAAAAAACATAACTCATTCCACCTGATTTAGCCTGCTTACCCACGCCATCATCCTTAGACAAATAACAACTGTAACCTTAATGTGCTTAGGCCAGTCCACAATGATGTGAAAGATTTCCTCACTGGGTATAACCTCCAGCAATGTGTGCAGCCACCCACTAATCCAAATCTAAAAACTAATAACCACTCTCTCCTGCACCTCAAAACCATTTACAAGCCATCACATTTCTGTGTTGTAATTATCCATACACCATCTGTTAGCAGCCACTGCCTCATCAGCTTTCTACTAGATTCCCCCCACCAAAAGTTCCCACCACAGTGAATCTATTTTTGACTAAAATTGGACTCCATTATCACAAAGACTCATAGCACTCAAAACTGGTCTAACATAATAAATGTAACTGAAGCCAGCTTGAAACAGAATTATTCACCAATGCTCTAAGAAATCTACAAGACACCCATTTCTCACTATTTACTAGACTGTACAAAATCGGGTCTATATTAGTTCGCTGAAAGTTATCTTCAGTGAACACCTCTTCGTTGACCCATATTCAGAGAAAATCACTTCCATGATTCACTGAAATTTCCAAGGGCAATGAAATAATTGCCTTACAGCACAACAGAACCAACAACTAGCTAAATCCAATCCACCCAAGTGAGGAGCTTTGACCCCAAACCCCGGATGTGGGGGGCAGCATCCCCATACCCCCCTAACTATATATACCAACTACAAGATCGCACTACAGTGGGGAAAAGGACAAAGCTGTGTAGTTGGCCAACTACTTCATTGCCCTTGGAAAATTCAGCGAATCACAGAAGTGATTTTCCCTCAATACGTGTCAACAAAGAGGTGTTCACCGAAAATAACTTTCAGCAAACTAATATAGACCCACAAAACCAAAATGAATGGTTAGCCAATAAACAGAAATATTTACTAAAATTCTAGGATAAAGCATGGCATTCTTGGAAAGCCAATCCAAATACAGACTAAAATAAAACCTTTGTTTAACTCATAAAACTTTCAAAGCAAGCCATAAGGAGGAATAACAGCCAAATAAAGAAAGCAACACAAAATACCCTAATCAATGCACTCAAACAGTTCTGGAAAGAAGTAAACAAATTTGCAAGTAAAGTAAATCATCATCTCATAAAACACAACATGCATTCTCCCCCACAGATTTCTTCTTGGAATTTAGAAACCTACCCACAGCTCATCCCATCTCAACAAGTATTACCTTAACTCCAACCCCCCCCCCCCCCGTGGGCCTCAATTTTACTTTAAACATTTTAAAACAAAAGACATAGTGCCAGTTCTCAAGAACCTAAAATCTGACAGTTCTCCTGCTTCAGATGGCATCCATGCCGGGTTCATCTATTACTGTAAGGATTATACTACAACACCCCTCCAGCATATATTCAGTCTAACACAAAACACCTTGCCTGACATATGGAAATTCCTTTAATAAATGCAGTCCTAAAACAATCCAACCCCATCTAACTCGCAAACTACCAATCAATTTTTTCCTTCCCACCCTGGCAAAAATGGTCAAAAAAATCTTCACATGAAGTTGAGACAATATATATATAATTAGACTATAACCTCCGGTCTAACAAACAGCATGGATTTTGTTCTGACTGGAACACTTCAACAGCCCTATATGCTGTAATTGCTATCTTACTAGGTATGGCAAAGGACAACTCACAAATGCCATCTTTGCTTACCTGACAAAGGCATTCCATCTAGTAGATCAGAATCTGCTTCAACACCACCTTCTTGTTATAGGCATTAGCCTGGATGTCCTTGTTTCCAAAGCTAGCTGTCTAATACACACTTCTATTTTAAATTTATTTCTCACCCCCCCCCCGTTTCTCCTTCTCTCTCCACTAGCCAGTCTGAAGCAAGGTGCTTCACAAGGGTCCATTCTTACCCCCATTCATTTTCTCAATATATATCAACAAACTGCATCTGGCTCTTCCTCTCCTCCCATTGCTGAAAGCATGGTGCTATACAGCTCAAATAAATCCCTCACAGCTTTAACAAACAACTTTACCTGCACTTTCTCTTCCTGATTCACTGGATTATTAATAATAAACTCATACTTAATTCATCCAAAACAAAAATCATGCTGATAGGGCCAAAGCAGAAATTAAGAAAAGCTACTTCTGCACTATAAATCACTGACCATAACAATGCCACTATTGGAAATACTCGTTTGAATACTGGGACTCTGGCTAGGTCCTTCTTTTAGCTTCTTCCCAAATTTATACAATACAAGAAAGAAGGAAAGAAAGAAAGAAAAAATAAACTCTACTTTTCTGGGCTAAGAAAATTGCCCCCTTCTTAAAAAACCCTCTAGAGTCACAATAGGGAAAGGCATTTATTTATTTTATTTTATTTTATTTATTTTATTTTATTTAACATTTGTTGACCGGGAATGTCCGACTAGGTTCCACAGAGCCTGTTTTCAGCGGAGGCCCGGGGAGAAATGCTCCAGATGCATGTCTTTGGAATGTGGGAGGAAACCGGAGTACCCGGAGGAAACCCACGCGAACACAGGGAGAACATGCAAACTCCACACAGAAGGCACCCCAGCCGAGAATCGAACCGGAGAACCTCTTGCTGTGAGGCGACAACGTTAACCGCTGCACCACTGTGCCACATTTTATTATAACAATTGTATTATGCCCTTCCCTTAATAACATATGCCCCATAATAGAAGCTTACTCACTTCCAAACACTCAGGAAATTCATATGCAAGTTCATCACACATTCTCATGTAAAGAAGAAAACCATTGCAAAACAACATAAAACAAAATGGCATATCTGATCACACCTGTTCAAACTACTACAAAACCAGACTTTCTCTCCATTAGCTTCCAAACTGATACAAGACTGCTCAACCTGCAAACATAGATGTCTTCACCATTCTATATCCTCATTACAGGCACCTCAACCTGAGCTCTAATGTACAGATCACTGCTTCTCTATACTATGTCCCAAAGTCTGGGAATCCAGTTAATCTCCATTAAAGACACATCCTCTTATTCAAAATTCTGTTCTAGGCTAAAAATTAATCTCCTGGAAATGGTAAAATGTCAGTGAAATATTTCAAATCATTAACCTAATCAAGCCATAAACTCTGTACTTAATAATCTTATCGTAGTAATGCACTGATAATGCACTTCAGACGCTAGGCCTTCTATATAACCTTCTCTTAAAAGATGTATTAATTTCTCTGTAACTCTATGAAATAGATTAGAGATTAGTAGATTAGTAATAGGCTAACTGCCATTGTGGTAATAAAGTAATGCATGTTTTATAAACCGGGTCACCTGTCTGTATGACACTACAGAAATTACATATATGTGTATCGCTATTACTGTATATAATTTTTTAATATTCTTAACAATAAAATGCAATAATCAAAACACACATTCCAAGAAATCCTGCCTATCATTAAAATGTACAATGATTAAGAAATGACAAAATGCCATTTAAAATTTTAATGATATCATTCATATAAAATAAACCACAGTAAGTGTGTCACCTGTCACGGACTTCATCTGGGTCTAACAACTTATACAGTGGAGCTCAACTCCACAACAGTTTTTTTCCCCGCAGTTTGTGTTCTGCCTTTCAATTCCAATCACTGTCCTTAGTAGTTTTTTTTTTTTTGTTACATGGATTCTGTACCTTTCAGTCAGTTTCCTTGAGCCATTTTAAATCTTCATATATATTCTGGAGTAAGCCAGGCCTTGTACATATACTCTGCATATCACATTTTCTTGGCTTTGAAAAGTATTCTTAATTTCACTTGGGGTATACTCTCTATATTCCTGTTGTGGCATCTTTTTCTCCACTAAAATTGTAGCTCGTTTGTTTTCTGATATTTTTTACCTGCAGAAGATGGATCAGGGTCACATATCTATCCCTGTTGACATCTTTGATGCCTTTGCATCACAATGAACATGTCCTTGTGTTTAACATTTAGTTTATTTCCCAGCTTTTGCATCTTGTGTTGCAATAAGTCAATCGTGCTTAATTTTCCACTTTGATAACAATAACGTCTTGAACATAGGATGCCAATTTAACAACACAGTTTAAAAAACAGAAAAAAACAGTTTTAAAATGGTTATGAACCTAATACCATAACCTAAATGCATGTAAGTACAAAATTGTGCCTTTAATGTGTGAAGGCAGATGGAAGCTTTTGCTGTTGTTATTTCATTCATCTGCTTCATAAAGTGCATAGTGCTTTTTAATGCCATTTCATAAATATTTGCATAACAACAACTGTTTGTTCTGGTTTTTAAACTATGTTGTTAACGTAGGTATTTGTATATTGAGAATGCTTCTTAAACGCACACATTTTTCAAATCAACACGTGACCAATTAATGTAACTATTTAAGCAATTGCTTATGATTTTATTGTGTGTATGACTTGATAAAGCCTGGAAGATATCCGGTCGAAAGCGCTTGTCTCTACAACTGGATTTATTTCGTGGGTTATTTTATTCTCAATAAAACGTTTTTACTTCAGCCTGTTGGATTATTGCCTCTGTCAGCGGACTTGGTACCTGATTTATTGGTCTGAGTTTCTCACCGTTTACTGTTTCATACTTAATTCATCCAAAACAAAAATCATGCTGATAGGGCCAAAGCAGAAATTAAGAAAAGCTACTTCTGCACTATAAATCACTGACCATAACAATGCCACTATTGGAAATACTCGTTTGAATACTGGGACACTGGCTAGGTCCTTCTTTTAGCTTCTTCCCAAATTTATACAATACAAGAAAGAAGGAAAGAAAGAAAGAAAAAATGAACTCTACTTTTCCGAGCTAAGAAAATTGCCCCCTTCTTAAAAAACCCTCTAGAGTCACAACAGGGAAAGGCATTTTATTATAACAATTGTATTATGCCCTTCCCTTAATAACATATGCCCCATAATAGAAGCTTACTCACTTCCAAACACTCAGGAAATTCATATGCAAGTTCATCACACATTCTCATGTAAAGAAGAAAACCATTGCAAAACAACATAAAACAAAATGGCATATCTGATCACACCTGTTCAAACTCCTACAAAACCAGACTTTCTCTCCATTAGCTTCCAAACTGATACAAGACTGCTCAACCTGCAAACTTAGATGTCTTCACCATTCTGCATCCTCATTACAGGCACCTCAACCTGAGCTCTAATGTACAGATCACTGCTTCTCTATACTAGGTCCCAAAGTCTGGGAATCCAGTTAATCTCCATTAAAGACACATCCTCTTATTCAAAATTCTGTTCTAGGCTAAAAATTAATCTCTTGGAAATGGTAAAATGCCAGTGAAATATTTCAAACCATTAACCTAATCAAGCCATAAACTCTGTACTTAATAATATTATCATAGTATTGCACTGATAATGAACTTCAGACGCTAGGCCTTCTATATAACCTTCTCTTAAAAGATGTATTAATTTCTCTGTAACTCTATGAAATAGATTAGAGATTAGTAGATTAGTAATAGGCTAACTGCCGTTGTGGTAATAAAGTAATGCATGTTTTATAAACCGGGTCACCTGTCTGTATGACACTACAGAAATTACATATATGTGTATCGCTATTACTGTATATATTTTTTTAATATTCTTAACAATAAAATGCAATAATCAAAACACACATTCCAAGAAATCCTGCATATCATTAAAATGTACAATGATTAAGAAATGACAAAATGCCATTTAAAATTTTAATGATATCATTCAAACAAAATAAACCACAGTAAGTGTGTCACCTGTCACGGACTTCATCTGGGTCTAACAACTTATACAGTGGAGCTCAACTCCACAACAGTTTTTTTCCCCGCAGTTTGTGTTCTGCCTTTCAATTCCAATCACTGTCCTTAGTAGTTTTTTTTTTTTTGTTACATGGATTCTGTACCTTTCAGTCAGTTTCCTTGAGCCATTTTAAATCTTCATATATATTCTGGAGTAAGCCAGGCCTTGTACATATACTCTGCATATCACATTTTCTTGGCTTTGAAAAGTATCCTTAATTTCACTTGGGGTATACTCTCTATATTCCTGTTGTGGCATTTTTTTCTCCACTAAAATTGTAGCTCGTTTGTTTTCTGATATTTTTTACCTGCAGAAGATGGATCAGGGTCACATATCTATCCCTGTTGACATCTTTGATGCCTTTGCATCACAATGAACATGTCCTTGTGTTTAACATTTAGTTTATTTCCCAGCTTTTGCATCTTTTGTTGCACTAAGTCAATCGTGCTTAATTTTCCACTTTGATAACAATAACGTCTTGAACATAGGATGCCAATATTTGATTGTAATTTTGGTCTCCAGTTCTTGATTTTTCAGTTGTACTTTTTATTTACAAATGTAAAATCTCTCTCATTTGTGGGTACATTTCAGTAATGTATAGGCACATTATTTTTTCCTTCAGGATCTTGTAATTCAGCATGATTACATTTAAAGAAGCATCATATATAAATGCCTATTGCAGTAGACTTAGATTATTCTCTTTGTTAATATGCTTGGCCATGTTTTTTACTTCCTTGTATAAAAGCAATGTTCCCATTTTATTATTTTACTCTGTACTCTGCTATCACTGTTTCTTTCTCATGTGGTGTCTTGTCAGTTAATGCATTCTTAGATTCTGATTCACTTAGTGAAGTTTATTTCATAGGAGTGATTCCCCTATCTTTGTTGAAATATGGAAACACAACCACATTCCTTGGAATTCTAATTTGTTTTCTATCCTTTTCATGCTTGCATTTCAATACCTGTATGCTCCTTTCAGAAGGAATTATGAGAGATGTGTCACGTCTCTTGGCTTAGAAACGATAACAAGGCTGCATTTCACATACAATATACATACAGTATTCTGAAAACAGCAAGTTTTAAGTCTGTTTCTGCAACTTCAGAAGCTATACTTATGTGTTTTACAGTAATATCATGATCACAGGTCAGTCCTTTAGGTCACCTATGTTTAATTTTATGGTATTCAGGCAATGAATGCCTTTGCTTTTCTCTCAATAAGTTATCATTTTTTGATGCAGAAATTTAGTTTGAGAATCTTACTTCTACTTGATGGAATTATTTTCCTTCTGAGCATCTGTTACCATGTTATGACCTTTTTTAGAATTAGAAACAAAGATTAGAATGTAATGTTTTAATTTATTGTTTGCTTCCTAAAAAGAATTGATTTGTATTTTATTTACATCCTCCAGATTTGTATACTTAGTGGTTACTTGAGCATACAATTATACTATTTATCCATCTTGCAATGCCACTTCTTCTTCAATAGTACACTTACAAGGTTTTCATTCCTTTTGCATTTTATTTCCAGCTTTAGGATGTGTTGACTAGATGTATTATATGGGACTGTATCAGATCATCAAAACGGCTCATTATCGAATGCCATAACGTCGAACTGCAAAACCCGAACCCTGACAATATCGAAACCTCAAAACAGCTAATTTTTTCCCAGGGAAAACATTTGCTGTTCCGAGATACACACACGCACACCACAAGCACATTAAAAAGCAGCAATCCACACACATACATTTAAAAGTTACATCTAACCCTACACTACACTGCACATACACTACTATCTATAAACTTACCTTAACCCAGACCCTAACCATAAGGTCCGTCACTATTGCACAATCACCATACCTGCACCCTAACCTTAACTCACTTAACTCGCCCCTAACCCCAAATTCTCACTATCGCACACCCACCTCACCTGCGCCCTAACTCACTTAACCCGCCCCTAACCCCAAATTCTGTCACAATCGCACACTTACCTGACCCCCGCCCTAACCCTAACTCACCCAACCTGCATCCTAACCCAAACGTCCACACAATCACACACTTACCTTAACCCGACCCGTAACTTTCCACTGCATCGCTGAAAACAGCGAAGCCACAACAACGGCCAACCAAATTCTTTCCCTAGGAAAGAATTCAGTTTTGTGAATCTTCGCTGTTTTCAGCGTTCGCGATATTGGTTTCGATATTAGATCATTTGAAATTCTGCCATTTCGATGATCTAATATAGACCTGTATTATACCACTCTTATTGTATTTCTTTGAATACAGCCTTTTGGAGCTTCTCAGTGTTAAGTACCAGCCAATAACTTTCCTTTATACATTTCTTTTATTGTACAAGCTGGACCAAAAAGTTCTTGGCTTTATTCTCAGTCTCTTAGAGTTATGCATTTAGTACCTCACCTTTGGCATGTGTACATTACCCTTTTACTTTTAGATCATGAACTGTAACATTACCAGTTTGCAACTCTTGCTATATTTCCTCCTGCTTGCTTTGTAAATGCAGAATGTTAGCTTGGGTCTAAAACAGGCTTCTCTTGTGTCTCTCAAGTTGAAGCACCAGTTTGCATCACTCTTTTCCCAATTTATTCACAACTGTACTAAAACAGACTCTATTTTCTTTTGGTTAGCTTTAACCTGACCATTCTAAAGTTGATCATATTGTTTCTGTACATTTTTTATACTTTCTGTATCTTTCCATGTGCATGTGTATTAAACATGTTTCAATTCTTAAGTGTTGTCTCTAGAGTCATGTGCCCATATAGGGATACATTCATGGAAGTGAAGAGGGGTAATATGAAAATTGTTTATGTTATATAGCAAAATGGTATGCAGTGACCTCTGCTGAAATTTTGTGAAGCTAAAAGCTGGTGTGAAGGACAGTGACTGACAAAGATAAGGTTGTGTAGCCATCATGTATAAGTGAGGAAATGATCCTGAAGAGAGCTTTTTTATTGACTCTACAGTAGTTGTTAGACAGCAATTCAACTGTCAACTCTAGAAAAACACCTTCCATATATGTGGGGCAGTCAGGGACATCGAGTCTGAATGGATCCTGTATAACACATCATTAACTGAGTGTGGTTAAAGGATGTGCCAAAAGTTGGTCAGCCATTGGCATAGGCAATATTTCTAGACCTTTTTATTGCTAAACATGAAGGGATTCCAGTTTTGACTGCTAAATCCAAAAAATAGTAATGGTGTGTGAGGAGCATGTTGAGGCCATGGAGAATACATTTTGGATACCTTCAAATAGGTTCTAGCAAACTATCTTTTCGCTGAAGAGTGGTAGGGGAATGCAGGCTAGGCTGTTATCAGCAAGTGTGGAGAAACCATGACATAAATTGGAGACATAGATGAGTGGTAGAAACAGCACTTTGTGGAGTGTATGAATCCACGGTACACACCCTTCACCTAAGAGGAAGTAATAGAAGGTCAAATTTAATTAATTTTATTAGATACAGTTGTTACTGAGAAAACAAATTTTTGCAGAGCAGGAATGCAAAAATGAATTAGGTCAGTTCAGAAATACTGAAGCCACTGGCACTGGGGTGGGGGGGTCATGCTTAGCATATTTATTTATTTTACACTTGATTACCAGGAGAATCTGAATGGGAACTAAGCCCATTTTCAGTGGAGGCCCAGGGAGAAAAGCTCCACAAAAGATTCATAAATGTCTCAGTAATTTACATATAGAATACATTTTCATATAGAGTATGTTAAAATTGAATACATTAAATAAAATAATGCAAAACAGTCTCTGAGATGTACATAAAAGATCTATACTGTCTCAGCAGGTTGCTAACTAAAAAGGAAATTACAACTAGAGAAGAACAACAGTGGACAGCATAAGTTTCATGCAGAATGCATTACAATTGCATTTATGAAATATACACATGCATGGATATTTTTTTAAGTAGGTTAAATAGAAGAAGAGGTTGTTAAGTAAGGACAGCTGAATTGAGTAGGCTAAGAAATTAAATTAGGGTAGTTAGTGGGGGGATGTAGGAGGAAAAGAAAAAGAATGGGAGGTTTGGTTGATGTATCTATGTTTAGTATTAATTGTTTGCAGCGAGTGAGGGTTTGGTCAAAGGTAAGAAATTAGTGAGACTAATGGTAGGTTATCTGGCATACCACATGAACAGTTCTTGGTGAGGTGGTTTTTAAGTAGTTTCTTAAACTTTGGTAGGTGGGGTGGTTGTTAAGATGGACTGTGGTAGGGAATTCCATTTTTAGAGATGCAGGATGAGTAAAAATTGTTGGATTTGATAGTATGTAGGTAAGATTTGTTTGCGGACCGGAGGGTTCATGTGTTATACTGTGGATGGAGTAATTGGTTTAGGATGAGTTTGTGGACTGTAGTTAGTCGGTTAAATAATAGTTGTTCAGGCAGCATTTCCAACCAGTTTAATTGTAATGCTAGGTAGTGGTAGGATTTATATGGGACATTTGTGGCAAACTTTGCAATTTTATTGTAACAGACTTCTAGTTGAGTTAGGTTGGATTTATTTTGATTTGTAAATATGGGAGATGCGTATAGTCAGATGAATAGTAGTTCTGTTCTGGCTATTTCCAGTGCAGTGGTGGGTGTGAGGAAGGGTTTAATTCTACACGTGTTTTTTTTTTTTTTGTTTGGCTTGTGCCAGGTGTAAATTGAATTTTAAATTGTTATCAATGGTTACACCTAGGGGTTTGGTGTGAGGTACTGTGGTTATTAATGTATTGTTTGATGAGTGTATTTGAAATGATGGAGTCAGGTCATTTACTTGGAAGGAACAGTATAAAGCTTAGTTTTGTTTGGGTTCAGTAATAGTTGGGAATCTGCCAACCATGATTCAATGGCGTTAAAGGCTTGCTGGGTCTTATTTTGTAGTTGCTGTAGAGTGGAGTCAATGCAGAGGAGTGCAGAATCATCTGAGTATTGAATGATGGTGGCTAGTTGTGTGAAGCTTATTTGTAAAAATGGCAAAGAGAAGTGGACCTGGGATTGATCCCAGGGGGTCCCCTA
This sequence comes from Protopterus annectens, assembly GCF_019279795.1. Lineage (NCBI taxonomy): Eukaryota > Metazoa > Chordata > Ceratodontiformes > Protopteridae > Protopterus > Protopterus annectens. The sequence continues at coordinate 223,043,275 of NC_056743.1, forward strand.
TATTAACAGTTTGGGTGGTGGAGAGCTCATGTTGCCATGTAACTGCTTGTTGGTGGCCAGTGAGGTAACTGTGAAAACAGACAAGAGTAGAGTGGTTAAGGTTGTGTGAGGCCAGTTGTAGATGGAGGTTGCTGTGGGATAAGGTATTGAATGCTTTTGAGAGATTGAGGAAGGTTGATGACACCATTTTACCCTTGTCTCTATGGTGGTTTATGACATCTGTGAAATTAAGGAGAGCTGCTGTGGTAGGGTTGGAAGCTGTGTTGTGTATTTGATAAGAGATTGTTAGTGCATAACTCATACAGTGAGAATGAATACATTTTCTAGTATTTTAGCTAGTGGACACAGAATTGCAGTGGTTCTATTGTTTGATATTTCAATTGATTTTCCACCTTTGTGGGGTGATGTATGATATCTTCCAGATGTCTGGTACATGTTGTTCAGAGATGGTGTGGTTGATTAAAGTGGAGATGGGGTAGGCTATAGCTTCTGATTCTAGTTTAAGGTATTCAGGGGGCAGGTTGTCAGAAGCTAGAGAGGATGGTTTAAGCTTACTAAGCAATTTTTTGATGGTGTTGGTTGGGACTGGGTTGCAGTGGAAGATGTTTTTGTTGTTATGTGTTGGGTTTGAAATAGATTTTGGGAAGTTGTTTTGGAAGTTTTTGTATTGCTGTGGTAAAAAAAGGTATTAAATTGTTCTGCTACACTATGTTGAATAGAGATAAGTGTTGGGGGTAGGGTGGTTTGTTTTCCTGGATGTTGTAGTTTTTCTTTAGAGCTGACCAGAATTTTTGTGGGTTATTTTTATGTCTTTTCTTGATGTTTGTATAGTATTTTTTTGGTCTATCTTTATTTGGATTTTAGATTTGTTTCTTAGGTTACGGTAGTAGTCGAGATTAAGTTGGGTTTTATTAGTGCGGCATTATGACCAGGCTTTGTCTCTTTGCTTTAGTAGGTTTTTGTTTTTCTGTTTTTAGCCATGGCGCATAACTTGCTTTGCTTCTTGAAGATTTTAGTGGGGCTAGTTTGTTGGGTATATTTAGGAAAGCTGTATTGAAGTACTCTATGGCTTTGTCCTGGGTAGGGTTTTGATTGGTGTCCAGGTAGTTGAGCTCAGGGGGGTATTGAATATGTCAGGATTAAGGTCCTTTTTACTGTGAGTTTGCCTAAGTGTAGTGTACTTTAGGGGATGTGATTTTTGCCTAAGTAGGTACATTGGAAGGTGGTCACTAATACTATCTTGGAGACAGTCAAATTGTAGGGCATGGGCTTTTTTATTGTTTAAGATCCAGTCGAGGTAGATTATCTGAGGTTTTGTCTGTTCTACTTGGGGCTTGGATATGTTCTTTAAAGCCATGCAGGTTAATAAAGTAATTGGGGTTATTTGTATTGTATAGCTTCCAGTCTGCATTGAGGTCACCCATTATTACGGTTTCTTGGGTGAATGTTATTGGTGTGTAGTGGAGCATTTTATTCTATTGTTTTGAGATTGTTGCCTGGAGGTATATATATTGCAATAAATAGTAGGTATTCGTTGGGGTTGATTTCAGTTTTGATGAATAAGATTTCTGCATCGTTAAAGGGCTGACTGGTAGGTTCAAGCCTTTCTAGTTTTAGGCATGATTTACAGACAATGGCAACATCTCCTTCTCACTTATTAGTTCTGTCTAGCCTGTAAATATTATATCCAGGGTAGTATGATGGAGTTGCCATTTATATTTGACTTTATATCTAACTTTCCATATACCATTTACTGTATCTTTTAAAGGGAATATGGAAAGTTAGGTCAGTACCTCTAGACTGGGGAAATGCGGTAGTAGTGCACATTTTTGAACAGGGGAACATAAAGCTGTGGGCCAGTTCTAGATGCATTACAGTCTTCAGCCTATTTTGGAAAGTTAAGGGACTTCATCTGGTTATTGAGGTTCTGAGATGGACTGATCAGCACAGGTACCTTTGTAGCTATGAACACAGTGGATCAAATTGTTGTCCTTGCACATATACTGGAGATGTCAAGGAAATACTAGATATCCACATGTGTTTTGTGACTTGGAGAAGACTTATAACCACGTACTTTGTGGAATGTGGTACTGCAGTATGTGGTCCCACATTTGATGCTGTCACAGGAGCATTTTTTTCTCAGCTCCCGTTTGTGTTTTTCATGGACAGGATATCATGATGCAGCCAAGATCAGAAGAGTATTTAGTTTTGGAAATGTGATTACAGTTTATGTTATGCTCTTCACCTCAAGTGACTATGATTTCTGAGATTCTCTGGACTGGTTAGCCGCTTCACTGTGAAGCAGTTGAGATTAATATCAGCACCTCCAAATCAGAGAACCATGGATCTCTCTCACTAAAAGGAATTAATTGCTCTACTAAGGTGAGGATAAACAGTTATTTCTGTTGGAGATGCTTAGGCTTCTTGGGATCTTCTTCATCAGTGAGGTTAGAAGGGATTATCAGCTTGTGTAGGATATTGATACAGCAGCAACAATGCAAGCGTTGTACTGGGCTGTGGTATTGAGTCCAGCAATAAGTCAAAGGGCTAGTCACGGCATGCAGGTCTGTATCACCCTCCTTTCTTATAGATAGAAGCTTTGTATGCTGCCTGTGTGGATGAGGTCATGGATAGAGGCAGCAGGAATATAGATCCTTTGAAGGTAGTTGGTCTCACTGTCCATGAGAGGGTGAAGACATTTGCTGTCAGTATAACTCAGTGAACAGATAATGTTCATTTGTTGTGGTAGGAGGCAAATAAGATAGCTTGGGCATGTGAGATACCATCACCAGGAGGTTTACTAGGCAGAACCCAGTAGAAGGAGGCTGTGCTGCATACACAGGATGCATTAAAGATGTTACATTTCCCAACTTGGGATCCAGCAACATGTTGCTGGCACTAGATAAACCTTCTCTACTCTGTTTACTCACCTTGCTACTTCCCTGACCCTCACCATGAGAAGCAGTTTAGACAGTGATAATGATATTGCATCATGCATTTTCAAGTGATATGGTTACATGACTAATATTTGGCTTTTTTGAGGTCATATTACCTTGCAGTAAGTTATTATTAGTAGAGAGAAAGAGCTAATCTATTTCTGCAGTGCTCAATTTAATCCACAAATTCTGTTTTCTGCATTCCCCAAAACTGAACCAGCCCTTAATATGATGTTCCATTACCAACAATTGTGTTCAGTATTGTCCTTTGCATGAAGACATTTCAGATGTTTGAAGACTGATGAAATATCTTCAAATCCTTTATAAGCCATGTAGAATTGTGAAGAAATACATGTGAAATTAAGCTACAGACAAAAAAATCTGATATTTTAATTTATGAAAATCATATTTTGTTCTCACATCTCATGATTTAATGTACTGCGCTATTTACCTGAAGACATGTGAGCACAGTTAATAATTGTTTTACAAACACACAGTACCTTAGCTCACTATGATACCAAAGAAAATTTAAATATCTTACTGGTTAAAACTACTTTTATATTTACAATACAGCAGAGGTTCAGAAATGACCGGATTGACAAGCTGAAACAGTCCTTATCTTGAGTCTTTTTTATGATTCTGTGTTTTGAAATTCAAAATAGGTCTTTGAAATTGTATAGTCTTAAAATCATTTAATTTTAATATATATCCAATTAGCAAAAGATATGGTGCTCATAAACAAGTTTTAATGCATTAAAAAGGCAGTTCCAATATCATCAAGTCACTCTTGTAACATTATCAGATATCCAGGACCTTAAAACAAGTTAAATGCATCTTTTATATCTTGTTCTACACTTACCAAGCAAGCAACCAGAACAGAATCACTATTATTTCTTTCTGTGGGTGATTTGCATAGTTCAATCAGCCGAGGAATGCCTAAAACAATGAAAGGACAATTGATGTCATATTTCTTAGAATGACACATGTCTGTGTTGCTATTAGAAGATGTCAAAAGTGCACCAAGAATACATTTTTAGGCCAGTTTCTTCATTGTACTTTATTTACTTTTTGGTTTATTATTCCTTATGCAAGCAAGGCTCACTTTTACCATTATTTTGTCTGTTTATGCAGACATCAGCAGTACCACATTTAGTGAGGTAGTAGTCCTTTTATTACGAGTACGATGCTGGGACTTAGAGCAGAAAGTAAAATACATATACACACATACACATGGACGTATACATTTACCACCTATACATAGCGTATTGAATAAACAACCTACACTGGAGGTTAACTGCAGCTTGTGCAATGTCTTCATTTCTGCTTAGCCGCGCCAATGTAACAGCAGCTTTTTGCTGAACTCGTTCACATGCAGCTTCTTCTGCAGGACTTCTGTAGGATGGCTTTTCAAACAACATTTCTAAAAGAAGTTGCAAACCTGTATGGAAAGTATAATTATTCGTAAGTATGTTTTAGCAGTCAGTTACAGTTGCGGAGATAAAAATGCAGCTTGTTGTAGAGTTACTTGAAATAAACAAAGACATCTGTTGTATCTCTTGCTGTTAAATACAAGCAGCAGAAACAGCATCACAACAAGTCTTAGTAACCTTAGTGTATTTCTTATATTCATGTAGGTATTGGCATTATTATACAATTATTTTATATCTGGAAATAAAGATCTTTAAAAGATTAAGGAAAAAGGCAAAGTAATCTCATGCTGAGTTTTGTTAGCTACAAATGGCAATATTTAGCTATTCTTAGACCCAGGAAGTGAAATTAGTAACCTAGCTTGGTTTGGAGAAGGTATCATACTAAATCAGTCATTGTTTCCTACAATGCTTTTTTTTTATTTTTTTACGAATATGCATAAAGCAACTGGAAAGACCACAGAAGTTCCTAACTAAAATGATAAAGGACTTAAAAAAATCCTGAGCTACTAGGAGACACTGGAAGCTGTAACAGTATTTAGTATCATATAGAGTCCTTAGGGGTGATATCTGCCTCGCGTATCAGGCCATAAAAGATCCAGTACTACAAGACGTCTTTCCCCTTCATAAATCAAATAGTCCTACAAATACAAGCACCAAAGACCTAAATCTACTTAAACAAATAAAAAAACACAAGATACATAATGAGATTTGTTGTGCAGTTCCCATACTTCTCTGGAACAAACTTCCTCTCCAAATTGAGCAGTATGGTTCTCTATCTTCCATCAAATGAGAGCTAAATAATCAGATGGGAATTCATCAAATCACCCTTCATATGACTGGACTGCCCCACAATGAAGAGGGGAGTAAGGCCTAGTGTGTGTACTAGTTAGGTATTAATGGCCTCCTGTCCCAGTTGCTTTTTATATTCTATGATTAAAACAAATAGAAGTTTCTAGAAGATTTTGAGCCTTTACTTTTCAGGATAAAAGATTCTGTCAGCAGCACTACTGGCACAGCCTTCTGCCATTCTCACGGGGATCTAGAAAACTTAGCAAACACTTTCAGTCTGGTTGACATTCAGACTCCAGGCTACCTCTGGTATAGGATTTTTGGGGATATCAATCCATATGTTTGCCAGTTTTAAAAACTGCTTCAGTTTCTCTAAAAAAGCTGTATTGCATCAAAGTGTTTTCACATTACTAAGAATCTGCTGTTCATACTATCTCATGGTTTAACTTCTCTCTCTCATGCACCCACTTGAAGGATTAGCATAACTTCTAAGCAAGTTATGCGTTCTATACTAAGAAAAGACTATTTATCGTTCCTACTAGGGTTTCCATCCTACTGCAAAGAAGATGTTCACTTGGTATTGCATGCTTATATATAATAGTTGTTAACTGCATAGGTACTACTGAGAAAAAAGTGAGTTTTGGAAACCTTTGGGAGCCAATGACTCCAACAGGAAGTATTAAGACATATAACGATCGAAACTGTAAGAAAAAACTAACTTACAACTGAAGTAAGAGTGGAGCTTATTGGTGGTAAGACAGTAGCATTATTTATATGCTCCAAGCCACTGAGTAGTAAAAAACATTACCACTTCCTTTTCAGCAGCTGTACTGTTATAGCCAATACATCAAAACTTAATATATTGTGCTTGTGCAAGCTGTCTTTTTCTTCATCATTGCTTAACATGGACTTTACTGCGTCTCTTCCTTCTCCCACACTCTTCTATTAGCAGACAACCATACAAAGTGGCAGCCTGTCTGTAATACCTAAAGCACATGACAAACTGAGAGATGCAGATAATTCATCAGTATTGGACAAGGTTGGACAAGGTTGATGTTCTGACTGCTTTTGACTCCATGGCTTAAGTGGACATAGCAGAAGCTGTATGTGTAAGTGCTTGAAATACACTAAGCTTGAGAGAGAAGCTGCAAGGGCAGTGTTCATGCAAGACACAAAAATCTAACATATCCAACGTGCTTTGCAGTCTTACCGTTATTCTTTAAGCATTCTGTTAAAGAGAGAGTGCACGTGTTATAGGGAGTCAAGGAAAGTAGAACATTCTAGTCCATGGACTCTAAGGACAGACTTTTCTAGGGCTTAGCATTTGTTATTGCACAGAAAAAACATAGCTTTCAAACAAATATGAAGAGTGTGCTATCAAAACAACCTCTTACCTTGTTTGAATTTACCAGCTACCTTTCAAATAATATGAAAAAAATATCAGTATTTTCAATGCCAGCACTCAACTTTGCATTTCCTGCAAAGTAAACTTTCACAGCACAGAACTTTCTTCCTGCTATACAACTGTGAGTGACATCTGTTACCTCTGGAGCATCTGGATTTAAAGTTATTTACCATCTCAGAAAATTTCTGTTGTTTCCAAGTACAGTCTGAACTGTAATGATAGCTCGAGGGTTAAAGATTTTGATTTTTTTCTTAGTCGTACATAAAGAGCATGCTGCTGTGGTTGAGAAACCTATATTAAAATATGATGTATTTTTATTTCTTATTTCAGACTGTTAAGACATTAGTAAAGTACATTTAACTTATGTTTGATCTGAAATGTGTATGTTTTGGGAATAAATGTGACCCTTTCCTTGTGAATGTAAAACAAAAGAAAAAGAAAATGCAAGCAGTTTGTACACGGAGTGTAAAATGTAAGCTCTTCTTTTTCCTGTGTCAAGAAATACGTAGTCATAAAAATGCAATTGAACGACTCTTGAAAAAGAAACTCTGAGCCTAAAATAGTGAAAGAGGCAGATACAAACATCATTTAGCAGCAAGGTGGAAAATCATTTCTTTTTCTTTTTCTTCCTGCATATGTAAAAGATCTGATGCACGCATATGAAGGTCTGAATGAGGTGATGTTATTTTTCTGTTGGAAATGAATGATAAATACATCTGTCCATGTGTGCGTGTGTGTGTGTGTGTGTGTGTGTGTGTGTGTGTGTGTGTGTGTGTGTGTGTGTGTGTGTGTGTGTGGTAACCATTTGAAATGTTGGTACCCACTAGAGCAAATCATGAATTATGGACTCCGAATGGCCTAAAGAATGGACTTACATATACTAAGTCTGAGATGCCATTTCTCAGAATATTCCCTTTACTCCAAGTTAAAGTGATCTTAAAGTTGGTACATATATGTTCGGGGGTGTGGGGGCTTGCCTCCCCCCAGCAAAAAGAAGCTTTAAGGAGAAAAACACTCTGAGATTTACTCTTCTTCTGTGTTTTTGGTCTTTTTTCAGCATTTTGAGTGTCAACATGTCAGCAGGGAGCTTCTATGTTTTTAAACAGATATGGAACACAAGTCATTCATGCAGAAGACATCAAGGTGATAACATCCATATAATTTTACAGTGAAACTCTGTAATTTGCCTTGTAAATTTTAGTAATTTAAGGGTTAGACTGTAACATTTTTCTTAGTTAAAGTTGGCTAGATTTATTTAGCTTAGTTAGAGGCTTTCTTTACATACTTTATACTTACAACTTCATACATACAACTGATAACTATTTTTTCCCTAAGCATTATTTACATTTACATATTTAATGTGTATCAGCACTGTCTTGACTTCTTTACTGTTTAAGGAAGATTTGTATTTATTGACAATCTTTGAAGCTGGCATTTAATTATTTATTTTGGTATTACCTATCTGAGGTGAGTGTAATAGTTAACACTGCATGTTGGTAAGTTGTAGCTTTCATCTCCAGAAGCCAGACTATACAAGCAGATTATTAGAAATATTATCTCTGTAATTTATTACCCATATCTAAGATGTTGGCATTACTACAATGCCAAGAAGAAAGCTATGAGAAATTGAAGAACTTAACACCCTTTCCTGGAAATTGTGTATGTAAAAATATTAATTTGTTTAAAACACAGGTAATGGGTGCTAGAAGCCACTGTGATCCACAGAGACTGGTGGTAAAAAGGCCTGGGGTGCTAGGCCAAAGCCTTTGCTCTGTAAGTTTTCAGTGCATAATAACTCTCTGCATGCAGATGCTGGAAGCCCAGATCAAGGACAAGAGTGCATATTCTCTTTATGATCTTGGTGCCAAAATACATTTGGTAAAAATGGTTAAGTAATATCCGTCTGCCCTCTTCTTTAATGCATTGGATGTCAGTAGTATGAATAGAGGCACCATTCTTCTGGAGCCATTACATTTATTTGGGTCAATGGAGTGGATTCAAGGACATTAACCCCTACATCTCATAAACCCAGGTGGTACATTGGTTGGCAGTGGTTGATTTCAATCCCAATCAGTGGCAAACAGATTGTCACATATTGGTAACAGTGGCCCACCCATCTTAACAGATTGACAGTGGTGTGATTAAAATCACCTGCATTGCCAGCATGATCCTTCTTCAAGGGAATGTTGTTTTATAAGTTCCCTGCATTAATTAGCTCAGCTGCCCTTATGCTATCAGCAGCCAAGCATCAGTGTGCAGAAGAAAGATTTGGGAAGCCTTGTATTGACCTTATTCTAAATCACTGGTATTCCAACATGACAGCAAGAAGTTGCCAATACTGATTAATATTAATGGGGTGTATGCTGATAGTCAACAGTTTCATGAATAACAGTTCATGTGTTGCTTCTCAAATACCTTTTTCATACTACTTTTTACATACTTTATTCTATTATTAATGTTTGTATCATAATTATTTACTGTTATATAAGTGTTTCAAAAAAATATTAAGATTGTGAGCTTTAGTTCCTGTGGTACAGAGTTTGATTCCCTCAGCCCTCATTTGCTGCCTGTGTGACCTTGAGAAAGTTACTTAACCAGACATTACTCCTGGGTCACCCCTGAAAAGGAATTATGTGCCCAGTGGGCCTACCTGGTTAACAATTATCATTATTATTATTATTATTATTATTATTATTATTATTATTATTATTATTGTTATCCAGTACTAAAAATTCATAAAAATTGGGAACTGCACTGACGATCTTCAACAAGGTGAGTGAGTAGTTGACAGACTGTGCTGTGTCCCAGTTATACCCTCCATGCATTTTTGTAGTTGCATTATCAAGTGGGTACATAATGCACTGAATGTGTTTCTCTCTTATTTCCTATTTTCTTTAGTATTTTACTTTTTATTTTTTTTTTATTTTACTTTCCTTGCACCTGTATTCAGAAGCTTATCATGCTAGAATGAAAAGCTGAAGGGATTCTGCAGAAGTCACTATTAGACAAAATGTCAGCCATAGGCCTGAATGTCACTCTTGGTGGATAAGATAACATATGAAATGGAAATGCAATCATATTTGCAAGAAAGTGATATCAAAAAGCCTCCAGATCAGTTAGAAACTGTGTGAGAAAAATGGTTAATTCAGGAGTACAGGCAGGAAAATGCTAATTTTAGAATACAGGGTGTGCCAAAATGAAGGGGAGGGCAGATGTTTTCCCATTTGTTGAGAAAGAAATTGCTTCTTCATTAAAGGATTTTCCAGATTTGAATCAACAGGTTGATGATTTGAATATGACTGGCTGCTTGAAAGATTATGAAGAGAAACCACAGCATCTTATTTAAATAAAACTAAGTGGCTAATTAGATGGACAGTTTGGCGGGAAGGACTTATGATGGCTGGGCAAAAGGACAGAGCTGTGGGTGATCACTGTTACAGAATTCAGAAAAAGTTTAGATATTTTCTGTGGTAGCTAATGTGAGAAGCAACAATACTGTGGTCTCATAGAGGTGCCATTGTAGTTGGAGGTGGTGTGCTGTGGTGGTACATATATTTGCTGGCCCATACAGGAAGTTATGGAATACTGTAGCAAAACAATACAGGAAGAAGTGCCATGATAGCCTGAGAACCTACAGAAGGATACTGAGATAGAGATTCAAGCAGTGGCAGTATTTAATGGCTCACTGGAAGTGTGCGTTGTTTAGGAATTGCATCTGATGGCTAAAAATTACTTTACTTTTAGCAACACAATGGTTAACGAATAGCTGTCTTATAAGAGACCAAAAAAAGGTATATCTGAGTGTGTGAGTACGGATTTCAGCTGTGGATAGCCTCTACAGGAGACTGCTGCAAGAAGAAGAAGAAGAAGTAGTGAATGGGTTAATCTTGATGATCTGTACAAATTTGCACCTGTGGATCAGTCACCAGCTATTAATCTTAATTACTATCCTAATGGTCAGAGAGGTCATTTTGGAGGTATTTAAGATATGGAAGCTGGGAATGTGAAATGTTTAGGATGGAGTGTCATGGGTGGGGAAAGAAAGATGAGGTTGTTGTGATGGGAAATGGATTGAGCTTGGGTGAGTGTAAGTGATGCTGCAAGTAGTGGTGGTGCAAACAAGGAACAGGTAGTGATGGGGAGAGGTATGGAGCATGGCAGACATGGAGAAGGGGGTGGATGTTGTACCCTGGAAGAGCGAGGCATGGTTTGCACATTTGAAGAAATGGATGTAGGATTCCTATAGTCTTTGTTGCTGGGAGGAGTATAGGTAAACCTTTGGACTACACTTAAGGTCTAGGCCTTTCCATCTCCATAGGATCAGCAGAACACATGGTGAGGAAGTGTAAGAGAGCAGTGGATTTAGGCCACTGAATCATACACCAATGCACTGTACGAACATGTACATAATGCATGGAACTAGCCATACCCAACAGAACCAGGAAGCTTTCCTTGAGAAAAAGGAAGCCAGTCTGGTGGTCCCCTGCCATTAACAAACTCTACAACAGAAGGAAGAAACTGTTTCAGAAAAAGGTGATGTCCCAAGACTGGAAAAACCTCCTTTATTAGCCACAACAAAAAGTTGAGATCCCTCATCAAAACCTCTAAAGCTAGCTATGAAGGCAGAATTGTGGCAGACACTAAAAACAACCGCAAAGCCTTCTACAGTTATATCAAGAATCTCCATGGAAATACCCAGATGTGCTCTGAGTTACTGCACAATGGTACCTCCTATACTGAGCCATCAGATATTGCCAACATGCTGGCTGACATATTCACTGCCAACTTTACCCCTCTCTCTCCCCCTAGAGGACCAATAACAATACTGGAAGAATGCCAGGTACCCAGCATTACTGCATCAGAGATTAAAGCTGCATTGTCCAGGACTAAGAATACAGCTTCCATGGGACCTGAAAATACCCCTGGCTGTGTTCTACATGAACTACAAAGTGAACTGGCACCACACCTGTGTGCCCTGTTCAATCACAGCCTCACCTCAGGCTTTGTCCCTACAGAATGGTGCACTGCTACAGTCATCCCTCTACATAAAGGGGGAGCAACTACAGACCCTGGGAATTATCACCCCATTAGCCTGATGAGTCTGATATGTAAGGCTATGGAGCACATCATTATGGACCTAATTAGCAAGGTTATAGGGAATCTCCAAACTCTAGATCCCACTCAATTTGGTTTTGTGAAGGGTAGATCATGCCTGCTCAACCTGGTTGACTTCTTTGAGTCAGTCACCAGAGCTGTGGATGAGGGCAAGGCAGTTCATACAGCCTACGTTGATCTGGCCAAGACCTTTGATACCATTCCCCACTCAGGAATTATTGATAGACTCACCAAACTAGGCATCAAGCCCTATATCACTAGGTGGGTTGCAAGTTGGCTCACAGCTAGAACCTACAGTGTGAAAGTAGCAGACTCCAAGTCAGACTGCCGACTAGTCATAAGTGGAGTCCCACAGGGATTGGTCTTGGGTCCTCTCCTGTTTGGCATCTACTTCTCAGAAGTCCAGGCCAACATGGGATGGACTCTGGCTGACCATGTTCACTGACGATTGCAAGCTGGGAGCTATTATTAACTCCCCAAGTGATGTAGACATCCTACAGAAAGGCCTCACTAAGACCAGTGACTGGTGTCGAAACCATGGCCTTAAGCTTAATGCCAAAAAATGCATCATCATTCCCTTTGGTAAACCCTCAGTTCCCACTAATTACCACATTGATGGTAGCCCACTGAACACTCAAGGCATTATAAGAGATCTAAGGACACAGGTTGACAGCGACCTCTCCTTCAACCACCACATTGCCACTGTGATCAGACAGTCCTTCTATGTGGCACATCTCATTACAAGGGTTTTGCATCCAGGAAGAAAGAGGTCATCATCTCTCTCTCTTTACTCTTCCCTCATTAGAATAATCATCGAGTATAATGCCCCATTTTGATGTACCTCACTAAACACCTGTAATAGCTGGAAAGGCCACAAAAGTGCCTCATAAAGAGGATCCTAGGCCTTAAACACATGCCCTACATGGACAGACTCAAAAAAACTCCAGCTTTTTTCTGTCTCATATCATCTATTAAGAGGCGATCTGTGCTTGACTTGCAAAGCCATGTCTGACCCAGCCCTGTCAGAAATATTACACCTAAAGACATCCCAATTCTTCTGCACCACACACTCCAGGGACCTCAACCTCATTACCACAATCAACAGAACATGCTGGAGGGACAGGTTCATAACCCAGAGACTGCCCATGCTGTGGAATAGACTTCCATACATGTCAAGCAGAGCACCTCACTGGACCTTTTCAAGAGAAATCTTGATGAGTGGATGGGAAATAGAAAGTTCACCCTGGGGATCACTCCAATGACTCTACTTGATAGAGGCACCGGGAACTAATGGCGGCATGATGCCAGGGCACTTCTATGGGCTAGGCTTGTAAAGACTCCATGGCTGTTGGCCTAGTACACACCTATGAACCCCTCTGCAGCACATACTCCAGAAACCTCAACCTCATTACCACAATCAACAGAACATGCTGGAAGGACAGGTTCATAACCCAGCATGTTCTGTTGATTGCGATAATGAACATGCTGGAGGGACAGGTTCATAACCCAGAGACTGCCCATGCTCTGCAATAGACTTCCCATACCTGTCAAGCAGAGCACCTCACTGGCACTGCTAAAGAGAACCACAAAGCCTTCTTCAGCCATGTCAGAAACCTTAGGGATAATGCCTAACAATGCTCAGAGCTAATTCAAAACAACATGTACTCATCCACTGAGGACATAGCCAACATATTAGTGGAAACATTCAGCTCAGACTTGCCCATTTTATTAGCATATTTATAGTATCCCCCTTTCAACACCTCTGAGCAGGTCCTGAATGCTTCCTCCATGACCAAATTCTCTTAATGAATGGGTACTGATAATCTGCCAGACTGCCTTCTTGTCAGCATCAGACACTAGGTGGTATACTTGCTATAAGGTCTCTTCACCCTCATCCTCTCCACTGGATTCGTGTCAGAAGAAAGGAGAACTTCTATAATCATCCCACTCTATAAGGGAGATTCATTAATGATCCAGTTGTTAGAGAACTATAAGCCTTGTCAGCCATATCTGCAAAGGAATGGAACACATCATCATGGAACTTATTAACAAGGACATAGGCAGTCTACAAGTCCTGAAACCAAGTCAGTTTTTTTAAAGGCAGACCCTACCTCCTGAACCTGGCATGCTTCTCTGAACATGTCACTGATGCATTACTTGTGGGAAAATCAGTGCAGACTACCCACCTTCATCTAAATAAGGCATTTGATGCCATCTCACATTCTGCCATAACAACAAGCTAATCAAGCTAAATATAAATGCCTGTATTACTTGCACTATCACTTGTATAACTGACAGAACCCAATCTATTAGTGTGTGAAGCATGCAATCTTCAAAAAGAATGGTTACCAGTGGTGTGCCCCGGGGATTGGTGCTAGGGCACTTCTCTTTGGCATTTACTTTCTGATTTCAAGGTTGACATCATGGACCTGTGGCTGACTATGACTGCAGAATCTGAGCTGTCATTAACTCCCCAGTCTTCTTCCAAGTTTTTCAGGTGGGATTAACATACACCAATAAGTAGTGCTGGACCATGGCCTAAAATAAATGCCAAGAAATGCAGAGTATTGTTCTTAGGCAAAATTAGGCACCTACACACCTACCACATAGGTGATGCCCCTTGAAATCTGACTCAGTCATTAGGACCTGGACACCTTCATTAACAGCAAACTATCCTTTGATCACCATGTATCCACTGTTAAGAAATCCTTTTACCTACTCACCAGGGATATTTCTTCCAGATCTAAGAAGTTATTGTCCCTGTGTACTCCTCCCTCATCAGGCTCATAATAGTGGTCCCTTTGTTATGTACCTGTCTAATCATATGACCCCACTTGAAAGGCCACAGCATTTCCTCACTTAGATAATGAAGAGCATGACTTCCGTGAGATTCCCAGACTTCCATAACGTGCTCTCCCTCTTTTCATTTTTTCCTACAGACTCCTGAGAGGGGATCTCTTTCCAGCAAATAAAATTCCAAAAGATCCAGTCTTATGAGACCTCCAGCACAACTGCAAAATTAAGAAACCCTCAACACCATCTCAAGAGATATTAAGTTCCACCAAAACATAAATAGGACTTGCTGGTGAGTTAAAGATGAATCCCAAGGAACACCACTTGTATGGACTACACACTCCTTGGATGGAGAATAAAGTAGCTAACTGACCTTCTTAAAACATAACCTGGGTGAATGGATGGACAATTGTAAATATACCCCAGGTCTGGCCTCTCAAGATCTCATTGGAAAAGGTTAAAACTAAGTATAAATT